>NW_007730938.1:84748-85791 GCF_000696425.1 Galeopterus variegatus | reverse complement strand
CAATCTCTGCCTTTTAGTATTTTGAATATATCATCCCATTCCTTTCTGGCTTTTAGGGTTTCTGATGACGAGTCTGATGTTAGTCTGATTGGGGCTCCCTTATAGGTGATTTGATGCTTCTCTCTTGCAGCTCTTAATATTCTCTCTTTGCCTTTGAGTTTTGCAAATTTGACTATAACATGTCTCAGCGAAGACCTTTTTGGGTTGAATATGTTTGGGGATCTTTGAGCTTCCTGAATCTGAAGATCTGTGACTTTTCCTATACCTGGGAAGTTTTCTGCCACTATTTTGTTGAATATGTTTTCAATGCAATCTCCTTTTTCCTCCCCTTCTGGAATACCCATGACTTGGATATTTGTGCGCTTAAGGTTGTCTGACTCCCCTTCTGGAATACCCATGACTTGGATATTTGTGCGCTTAAGGTTGTCTGATATCTCTCAGATTTTCTTCAGTGCTTTTGATTCTTTTTTCTTTCTTTCTTTCTTTTTTTTTTTTTGTCTGCCTGTGTTATTTCAAACAGCCCATCGTCAAGGTCAGACATTCTCTCTTCTACTTCTGCAAGCCTGCTGGTTAAACTCTCAGTTGTGTTTTCTATTTCACTGAATGAATTCTTCAGTTCGGCAAGCTCTGCTACATTCTTTTTTAGGGCATTGATTTCCTTGTACATTTCTTCTTTCAGGTCCTGTGTACTTTTACTTGTTTCATCATGTTATCTAGCTGAGTTTTCTTGTATCTCATTCAGTTTCTCATTCGATATCAATATGCAGGAGAATGAAACTAGACCCATACCTTTTACCATACACTAAAGTCAACTCAAAATGGATTAAAGAATTAAATATACACCCTGAAACAATAAAAATTCTTAAAGAAAACATAGGAGAAACACTTCAGGAAGTAGGTCTGGACACAGACTTCATGAATATGACCTCAAAAGCAAGGGCAACTAAAGGAAAAATAAACAAATGGGATTATATCAAACTAAAAAGCTTCTGCACAGCAAAAGAAACAATTAACAGAGTTAAAAGACAACCAACAGAGTGGGA
>NW_007730938.1:22778-83845 GCF_000696425.1 Galeopterus variegatus | reverse complement strand
AGCTAAATAGGCATTTCTTAAAGGAAGATATATGAATGGCCAACGGACATGAAAAATTGCATTTGGGAAATGCAAATCAAAACCACACTGAGATACCATCTCAGCCCAGTTAGGATGGCTAAAATCCAAAAGACTCTGAACGATAAATGCTGGCGAGGTTGCAAAGAAAAAGGAACTCTCATACATTGTTGGTGGGACAGCAAAATGGTGCAGACTCTATTGAAAATGGTATGGAGGTTCCTCAAACAATTGCAGATAGATCTACCATATGACCCAGCTATCCCACTGCTGGGAATATACCCAGAGGAATGGAAATCATCAAGTCGAAGGTATACCTGTTCCCCAATGTTCATCACAGCACTCTTTACAATAGCTAAGAGTTGGAACCAGCCCAAATGTCAATCATCAGATGAATGGATATGGAAAATGTGGTATATCTACACAATGGAATATTATTCAGCTATAAAAAAGAATGAAGTACTGCCATTTGCAATGACATGGATGGACCTAGAGAGAATTATATTAAGTGAAACAAGTCATACACAGAAAGAGAAATATCACATGTTCTCACTTATTTGTGGGAGCTAAAAATAAATAAATAAATACACACAAAAAAATACCAGGATTGGGGGGAAGAAGACATAACAATTACAATTCCTTGAAATTGATACAACAAGCGAACAGAAAGGACATTGCTGGGAGGGAGGGAGGTTTCGGTAATTGGCCACAATAATCAACCACATCGTACAAAAAAATAAATAAATAAATAAAAATAAATAAATAAATTAAAAAAGGGATGAATAAACTGCCCTTTCAGAGTTGCTGATGCAATTAGAGCCAATGTTTAGAAAGTGGCTAAGGAAGAGCTGACTTTCAAAAATCGTGGTTATTGGTAGAAATAACAGAAAGAATAGATATGCAACAATTACTGACATCTTCTCCATTATCTCTAAACTCCCCATCTTGCCTCATGTCGTTCATGTCCCATTTTTCTGCTCGATGGGAAGATACACGTAGAGCCAATGTTCTGAGCAAAACTCATCATTTGTTGGTAATATAAAAGTATACACACCTGACTTATTGAAGCCAATTAATAAGGTAGCATGGAAGATATGTTTGACTTGGAATCCAGTGATTTATACTTGACTCCTGGCACCACAACTTGGAAACGTGTATCCTGCAGCAAATTACTTCACCTTCTGGGCTTTGGATCTACAACACAGGTGTAAGGGGCCGGGGTGGAGGGAGGGAGTGTTGGGGAGCCTATTTAGGGTAATATTTTTCATTTATAAAGTATTTTATATATTGTAAATCTTTTTACAAATGTAAGATGTTATTAACATTAGGCTCTTACGCACATTTTTATGTGCTCTATTGATTCCCTAAACTTATTTACTGTCCTACAATGGAAAAACCAGGAAGGAATCCAAATATCCCTCCAAGATGTTTGGGCTCACACTTTTGGGCCAAATTCAACAAAGCTTAGCTAAATAAGTTGTCTTATGTTCTTGGGCTACAAACCAAGAATGTAATCAAATGATGGTGACCAGCTTCAGACACTGCTGAACTGACAGTCTGGTCCACTGAAGGCCATGTGGGGAGGGAGACAGGACTGCAAAAATTATCCCGTCCTGACAAGCCATGAAATAGAACACTACCTAAGAAAAAGTGCTTGCCTCTTCCCCAACAACAACGACAAATAGAAGCCAATTTTCCAAGTCATCTGATGAGAAGAAAACAAACAACACATACTTACTAATACCATTTCTGTTGTCTGCAGGGAGAAAGCTAACTTTTTCTGACTGTCTGCTCTGTGTCAGACTAGAGACTAGGTCCTCACAGGAGCCCTGGACTTTAATTATTATTATCCTGTGTTACAGATAAGGGGACTCGGGCTCAGAGTGACTATGCAAGTCACCCCAAATCACACAGCTAGTAAATGGTGGAACGGAACTGGAGGTAAATCTGTTTGATTTGGGTGCACTTTGCACTTGTTGGGGTACCAGCTATAGAAAAAATGCCAACTGAATGGATCCTCTGTTGTCCACATTCCAGGGTAAAATTAATGTCCTGTGAAGGTGAGGAAGAAAGTCACAGAATTTGGGGATGAAGGGACATTTGAAAACCCGTTATGGAATCCTGCCCCCACCGATGGGTCCTTCTACAGCTGCTGGTCTGGGCCACTGTGACAGGGAAGGACCTGTGGGCCTGCAGTTTCCAACTTTCCAACCCAACTGCATCTCTTCCTTGAGGCAGAGAGTGAGTCTCAAATCCCTCTCTCCTGTGACACACTATGACTGTCATGGGGCTTCTCTCCAACCCTTTCAACTGTTTTTCAAAGGGTACAGGATGTAAACCCTGTTCTCTTGTTTCTCCTGTGGGTGATTTCTCTACTCCCAAGGTCCCTCCAGGGCTAGTTTTTCTGAATTCCTTCCAACATCTTCTGATGACATTAAAATCTGCCAAAGCAGTGGACTGTTTGCCCAACTTCCTCTTAAAGCTCACCAAATGATTCACAAATACGCAGAGTTTTGTGATAGGACATTCTGTAAGCTTTGACTTGTGTAGAATTGAGCAATTGTTGCTTATGAGGAAGAATTGTAGCCTCATTATTTTTAATGCAACAAGGAGAAATCCAAACACTTTGCTAGTTTTTAAAATGAAACAATATATAAATATATTCTCACAAAAAAATTTTTAAATAATCTTCTCTCTTCCTCTCAGAATGATATTTAGTTATATATGTATCCTTTCGGACATTTTTTTAAGTGTGTGTAGATATCCATATGTACACATAGGAAAAATATACTTTGTGTTCTAAAGATAAACTATAGTGCATTCATAAGAGGAAAAACTATGCTGCAGTTAAAATGAAAAAAGAAGACTTCTAGGTACTGATGTATAAAGGTCTCTAAGACAATAGTTGAGGGATAAACACAGGCTTCAGAATTATATTTGCCATATGATTGTGCTGCCTCAGTGTTTCTAACTGTGGGTATCTAAACCTAAATCAGAACACCAGTCTGACTCTTGAAAGGCACTGTGGCTTTCAAATTGTAAAATCTTAAATAATACCTAATACCAATAGATATCCCAACACATGATACACAAAACAGATCCATGGCTTCTAAAAACTCCTGCTCAGTTTCTTACTTATTGTAATCTTGGCCAAGACACTCTATTTCCTCAAAAATTTTTTAAATGTATTTTTGGATATCTCCAGGAGATATAAACAATAAAAAGAAGTGGCTCCTAATCTATAGGAGTTATAATCTATTGGGATAGAGAATATACCACATGAAAATTTAAGCAACAATACAAAGCAGCATGTATTGCAGATCCAGGAGATATAAACAATAAAAAGAAGTGGCTCCTAATCTATAGGAGTTATAATCTATTGGGGTAGAGAATATACCACATGAAAATTTAAGCAACTACAAAGCAGCATGTATTGCAGACCACGATCCAGCTGGTGAATTCAGAAAGGGGGTGTCTGCAAGCTGATCTGGTCAAGGAAGGCTTCACTGAGGATCTGAAGCTTCATTCAAGCTGTGAAGAATGGTAAAAATCTGACTAAGAAAGGGAGAAGCCAAGAGAGGTATTATCAGGCTGGGAAATCGGTGTGAATAATTTCAGATAAACTCAGAAAGCACATTGTGACAGTGGGGGAAAGGGATGTAAATAACACTTATTAAATATTGACTGTATACCAGGCTCCTTGTCTGTGTCCCCAAGCTCCTCTACAACATGTGCTGTCTCATTTAATTTTCACAACTTCCTAATTGGGTAAGTAATACTATTATCATGTTATAAATTTAGAAATTGAATTACACAACTACACACAGCCGGTAAGTGACAGAATTAGGGGTAAAACACCCAGCACTTTCTAATTCCAGATCTTATGCATTCTCCCCACCTCACACCATGTCCCTAAGACAACTTCCTAAAGGGAAAGGATCCTGTAAGTGAATTATGGAGACAAAGTTGGAATATCAGATTGGGGGCTAAATTATGGATAGTCTTTTATGTCAAAAAATTTGATGATAATATTAAAAAAGACTGAAATGACAAGGAATTGAAATGATCATCTAGGGGAATAACTTGATGAAAGTAACATTTAAAGAAGAATAATCTGGGAATGATATGTAGGATAGACTAGAACAGTGAGAAAATGAGGCTGGACACTGGACAGGAGGCTACTTCTACAATTTAGGAATACGTAAGAGTAGTCCAGGGAGAACCCATCTATCCAGTACGTTGTGCCACATTTCCCACAGCCCAACTAAAGAAAACCAAATGAATTTGGAATAGAATTGACGTCTATGCAAATAAAGACAGATGAACAGCTCTTATGCAACCCTGATTTATGATAGGGACTCAAATAAAGCTAGCAAGCCTGGATTATATAAAAGGAAAGCAAGCGCGACTCAGTTAGCTTCTCCAGGCTCAGGACTTTAACATGAAGGCCGTTTTATCACTGACCTTTCTGTTTTTTATTAGTTCTTCAGGTTGGGCAAAAGATAGGCACTACAACATAGGCATTAAAGAAACTACTTGGAACTACGCTCCTTCTGGTAAAAATACGTCCAATGGAAAGCCTTTTTCAGAAGATCAGTAAGTAATACCTTTGCACTGAAAAAGTTATTTTCAGAAGCAAAAGTTGATAATTGTTACTCATTGATAAAATGCTAATGAGGAATTTCTCATGACTGACCCTTTACAGGCACGTATGCTGTTAGGAACACTTTCTTTGTTTAGCATAAGCATGGTATGCAAGGCAGATACTAATATAAATCAGAACTTATTATTTCTTGAAATAATCACCGCTCTTGCCCTCCTGACACCTTATTTCAGGGACCGTCTCTAATTCTGTTTACCATCAATTTTGTTCATGTGGTACTCAAGGTATAAACAATACTTTTCTTTCTGCTGTCCTCATTTTGATTTTTCTTTTCAGATAATTGGGGGGAGAAAATCTAGAAGTTATTAGTGGGGTCCTGATTTACCATGATTTTTGGGTAAAATGCTGGGGCAATTCTACCCACAAATCCACAAATTTATTTAAACGTGTCAGCAATCCTAAGTCACGGGAATTGATCTGATGCTCAAGAGTAACCTTGAAGTGGGGTTGGAAGCCTACATGCAGTGCAGTCCAATTCGGTGCATCTTGTAAACCACAATGCCACGTGAGTTCCTTGCTGCATTCATACTTGAGCTCTTCATCCAGTACCTCAGCAATCTGCTCACCTACAACACCTTTTTTGACTCCCTTCACATTTTCTCCAGCATGTTTTAGTTGGTTTAACACTTTTTTCCTTTCCTGTCAAAATTTGTTAAAGTTCTCTCTCTCTCTCTCTTTTTTTTTTTTTTTTGCAGAGAGTTTCAGTCCCAAACACAACAAGAAGAAGATCAAGATAGAAAAAAATATGTTTATAAAAAGGCTTTGTATTTTCAGTATACTGACAACACATTTCAAACAATCATTAAAAAACCATCCTGGTTGGGATTTTTAGGCCCAATAATTAAAGCAGAGACTGGAGATGTCATTTATGTACATGTAAAAAATTTTGCTTCAAGACCCTATAGTTTGCATCCTCATGGACTCACCTACAGTAAAGAAAATGAAGGTAAGTAGATCCCCTTTCCTTACATTCCTGAGCTGTTGCTTGTGGATAGGATGTGCACCAGACCTCAGGAAGAGCAAGGTAATCATGAACTGGTTGTCATTATGAACCAGGCATAGTCTGGGGTGAACGCAGACACATACTTCTGGTGTCTTTAATGTTTATACCCAAGACTGTCCTTTTCCAGTTTCTCATCTTGAATGAGTGACAGCCCTTGTGCAATGCCTAAAAAAGAATTTGTCTTCACTCATACCTTTTCTTCACCTTAAAAAAAAGGTTTCTTGTTTGTTTTTGGCTCTGTTTTTTTGGTAGGAGACACTCATAAGCTAAATGTGAGGTTGGCAGAAATCCTATTCTGCACCCGTCTCATTTCCATTTCCTAGTAGATGAGGACCACCCTCTTGAAAAACATCAGTGTCGAGAGAAATCACTGCCTTCCAGACAGAGTCTTCTCACTTACACATCTACAGTCCCAGCTGCGTGATGGTGCTGGGAAAAGGAGGGGAAGAGAACACAAACAGGGTTTTGCGAGGCTTCAGGAGACAAGGAAAGCTAGGGAAAGAGAGCTTGGGCCTGTCAATGGTGGAAAGTAGACATTTGTTCCCAGTGTTTGACATATGTTTCTTTAAAGGTGTGCCATCAATTTTTAGACAACTTTAGTCCCACTTGAGAAGAGTACCACTGGTAGGATGGGTGCTTCTTCCAGCAGAGGCTCTAGGAAAACACAGGCAGTGGGAGCGTTATATGCCATTCCATGATCCATCAAAATTATTCTGCCATGTTACACAACCATCTTGCAATGATCGCTGCCTCTTAAAAATGCTATATATCATAGACATATAATGGGATAAATGGTAACAAAAGTTTGTTTTTTCAATTGTTTTAATTTAACACTCATGAGTTAGACTGAGACTTGATGATTCCCTCAGGGCAGCATGAGGAAGAAGCTAGAAAATGGCCTGAATGAATCCTCTGGACTGAGACAGACTCAGAAAATTGAATGGGCAGCTGGGCAGGGAGAGAGCACAAGTCAGTAAATTTCTTCACGTTCAGTATGAAGCAAGAGGGTCCCAAACGATGGATAGAGAATGGGAGGCTGCTCTTGCTTCAAATCATTTTATTAAATAAAGGAATTTTATCCATAATAGGATCCCACCCACAAGGGGTAGGGATCTGAGGTGAAATTCTAGCCAGAGAAGAAAAAATGGAGAGCAAGGTCCCAAGTTCAGAACTGAGGTAATGGCTCAGGGTGACATAAGTAAGCTATGGAGAAGGCCACTTCAGACTGCAGTAGGCTCCCTGGAGGTAACGCGGGTACCTCTTGATGTCCTGGGTCCCCAGTCTGACTGGCAATAATAAACAAAATATGGAGAGAAATTCAGGAGTACAGAGGTCACCTCTATATTTAAAATCTAGGCACATAGTAGGTGCACAAGAAACATTTGCTGAATCTATTAGTAAAGGTGGTGCTAGTCTGCTAATATACTGCCTGCCTCATTCCAATTTAGTCTAGAAACTGTGGCTAAGCTGAACATTCAAGTGGAAGCCAATGAAGAGAAGTTTAGGGAGACAGGAGGCAGAGGAGAGGAAGGGAAAATGCACAGTTTGTTCAAAAATACAAATTAACATATATTCATGGCTTACTGGAGAAAGTATAAGTCACGTTCAGAACAGTGCTGTCTAATGTTTACTGTAACCACACTGCAGAGTATGTTTTCCAGGTGCCCTCTATCCTGACAATACTACGGGCCTGCAAAAGGAAGATGACCACGTGGAGCCAGGGAAACAGTATACTTACAAGTGGTATGTAGATGAGAATCAGGGGCCTGGCCCCAGTGACAGTAACTGTGTGACAAGGATTTACCACTCCCATTTAGACAGTGTAAAAGATGTGGCTTCGGGACTTGTTGGAGGACTTCTGACTTGTAAAAGAGGTAACATATTTTTAAGATCTCATTGTAGAAATAGAGTCAACCAAAATGTGTGGGTTCTTCCCTGCTCTCATAGAGGAATTTTGCTGTCAGAGGAGCTCCATTTTCCTGCTTAGACCTTGATTCTGTAACCAAGAATGTGAACTTGCCATCTTGGACTTTGAGCACCAGAGGGTGATTTTAAGTGCAACCCTCAGTTCAATCAATAATGCAGGCTGGTCACTAGGTGGTAGTCAAACACAGTGAACTGCACTTCAGCCAGTTACTCTTACAGCAGAAATAATCCTTACAAGGAGGAAGCTTTACTGATATGTTTTTAAATTGCAAGGAAATACAGAGCTTTTATATTCCAATTTGGTTCATTATAACAAGACCGATGAGGTGACAGCACTGGATTATAAAGTTAGTGAGCAAATTTAACTTCCTATGACAATCAAACTGTAAAACTTTAAGTGAACTACCAGTTCTGTATAATAAGTATTTTAACAATTTCAGTTTTCTGTAACAAACACATCATTTCAAAGTTACAGATAACATTTCTTTGGAGATAAGTTTTTAAACCAACTTTTGAAGAGCTCATTGACCTTCTCTAGTGTGCAAGGAACACAATTGTATGATGACAAGATACAGAATAAGTGTATGCTTAACTTTAGTCTAAATGTTTCCAAACTTTCTCCTTTTTCAATTTAACAATGATAATTAATGCCTTGCATTCTCACCATGTATGTGAATTGCCATGAATACTTCCTTGATCACAATTATTCTGACTTATGCCCATAGTTTCAAATGTAAGGTTGATATAAAATATTTGGGGCTGATAATAATTTTATATTATATTGTATTTATATATATATATTATATTATGTCATATTTATAGTATACTAATTTTATTCCCACTGTCCTAGGCACTTTTCTCTTTGTTTAATCCAAGCCCACAGAGTGATGATTCTGGGTCATTTGTTTCCACCTGCATACTAACGAGTCTGAAACCTTTAGTCCCAACTCCTCTACTGATGGTCAGGCTGGCAACTTGGTATCTCCACTAGGGTGTTCCACTGGTGCCTAAATCTCATCATATTCCAAAACCCATCATCTGCTCCTGCCCTGAATCCCTCCCTTGATTCTGTGTTCCCTGCCTTAGGAAAGGCCCTGCCAGGCCCCGTTTAGTTGCTGGAGACAGGACCCTGGGCAACATGTTCCTGCTTCCTTCTCCCTCATGCCCCATTAAACACATCAATCAATCAAGTCTTGCCAGTTCTACTTCCTACACATCACTAGATCAGCTCATTTCCCTCCAGCTCCACAAACTCTAACCAGGCTCAGGCCACTGTGGTTCTTTTGCCAGGATGCCTCCAACAGACGCATGGCTGCACTACCAGCCTCTAGGGCTTCCCCTTTCAGTTCATCTCCACTTGGTTTTCTGTCTGAGGGTTGGGGCGAGGGGGTGATTCTGCGAGGCCAAGCTGATCCTATTGCTCCTTTGCTTAAAGTCCTTTAGCGGCTGCTGATTATTCTTATACTAAGACCAAACTCCTTACCACCTTAATTGCTGCGTGGAATTTTCTCTCTAGACATACCCCAGCAAATTCCTACTCACCTTTTAGATAGAAACTGAAGTGTCACTGACTTCAGGGAACATTTCCACACCCAAGATTCAGTTAGCTGGTCCCCAGTGCCCTGATCTTTTCTACTAAAGCACCTTACACAATACTATACTGTATCACTTATTTATTGATGACCTACACTGTTGATTATAAGCTCTGCAAGGGTAGAAGCCTGTCTTGCTCACTTTTATGGACCTAGCACTTGCTGTAGAACCTAACACATTACAAATGTTCAATAAATATTTGTTGACTAGGGCCGGCCCGGTGGCGCACTTGAGAGTGCGCCACTTGGGGGTGTGGCGGTGCTCCCGCCAAGGGTTCGGATCCCATGTGGAGACCAGTTCCCGCTCACTGGCTGAGCGCGGTGCGGGTGCAACACCGAGGGTTGCGATCCTGTTGCCGGTCCCCGGTACGGGCGTGACACCAAGGGTTGCGATCCCGTTGCCGGTCAGTAAAAAAAAAAAAGACAGAAAGGAAAAAAATATATATATATTTGTTGACTATAAGCATAAATGAATAAATTAGTTAATATAAACTAGAGTTGTGATTAGTTTGAGGAAGCACAAATTCTGAGAATATGTACATAGAACAATCTCATGTGATAATTGTTATCAGATGTGGACACGCCAGAAAGTTACTGATGTGCAGTAAAAATGAGTATGGATTCTTTAAGTTTGGCTTCATATAAATATATATAATGTGCTTTTTAAAGTTTTTGTAATCTTACATCACAAACACTTACCTTTTCCATGTGCCCTAACAATTGACAAAACTGTAGATCCTTTTTCAATAAAAATGTTGTATTTTTAACAATGGTTCTGATTATTATCTATATGAAAAATGAGAAATTTTGTTTGTTTGTTTCAGGGACGTTGAATGGAGACATTGAAAAAAATATCGACAGGTCCTATTTTCTAATGTTTTCTACTATTGATGAAAGCGAAAGCTGGTATAACAATGAAAATAAGAAAACGCTGAATGAATCTGGCAAAGTTAATACTAGTGATTCTGGCACTCTCATGCACTGTAAGATTAAAAAGAACTTTCTCATTTATATTATCCTATAATCCTAACTGCTGTGATACTATTTAGTGACTTCCCTTTGTCAAAATCTGTTTAGTTGAGTTTATATTTTTCAGTTTTTCGCTCAGGGTATACTGGCTGACATGCAAGTCATCTAGTAAATCCTGCCCATTTCCAAAGTTTCATACAAGTAATGTTTGATAGATTTGTGTTCTGAAGTCTGATACTGATTGAAAAGAGATGGTAAAAACACAGGAAAGATGTAATTTTAAGTAAAAAAATATGATAGAAAAACAAAGATACTTGGCTGGCCAAGTATCTAATGAAAATGTGTTTTCTCCCCCTCCCCCAGTCTCTAGTAACCACTACTCTACTTTCTACTTCTATGAGATAGCTTTTTTAGCTTCCACATATGAATGACAACATATCTCTCTCTGTGCCTGGCTTATTTCATTTAACATAATTTTCTCCAAACACATCCATGTTGCTGCACATGGCAGAATTTCGTTCTTTTTTTTATAGCTGAGTAGTATTCCATTGTGTACATATATCACGTTTTCTTAACCCATTATTTGTTGAAAGACATTTAGGTTGATTCCAACTCTTGGCTATTGTGAATAGAGCTGCAATAAACACGGGCGTGCAGGGGTCCCTTCAACATGATGATTTCCATTCCTTTGGATATATGCCCAGTAGTGGGATTGCTGAATCATATGGTAGTTCTATCTGCAGTTGTTTCAGAAACCTCCATACTCTTTTTCTGTAATGGTTGTACTAATTTACATAAGAGTTCCCCTTTCTCTGCATTCTCACAAGCACTTATTTTCTGTCTTTTTAATAATAGCCATTTCTAACTGGTGTGAGATATCTCAATGTGGTTTTGATTTGCGTTTCTCTGATGATTAGTGATATTGAGCATTTTTTTCATATGCCTACTGGCCTTTTGTATATCTTCTTTTGAAAACTGTCTATTCAGTTCCTTTGCCCATTTTTTAATTGGATTTTTTGTTCTTTCACTACTGAATTGTTCGAGCTCTTTGTATATTCTGAATATCAATTCCTTGCTGGATACATAACTTTGCAAATATTTTCTGTTATTCTGCAGGTTATTTTTTCACTCTCTTATTTCCTTTGCTGTGCAGAAGCTTTTTAGTTTGATATAATCTCATTTGTTAATTTTTGCTTTTGTACCCTGTGCTTCTGAAGCATTATTCATAAAAACTTTGCCCAAACTATGTCCTGAACTGTTTCTCCTATGTTTTCTTCTATAAGTTTTATAGTTTTGGGTCTTACATCTAAGTCTTTAATCCATTGTGAGTGGATTTTGGTATATAGTGAGAGAGAGGGGTTTAATTTCATTCTTCTGCACATGGATCTCCAGTTTTCCCAGCACCATTTATTGAAGAGGCTGTCCTTTTCCCAATGTACGTTCTTGGCTCTTTTGTCAAAAATCAGTTTGCTGCAGGTATGTGGATTTATTTCTGAATTCTCACTTCAGTTCTATTGGTCTGTTTTTGTGCCAGTACCATGCTGTTTTGATTACTATCATTTTGTAGTATATTTTGAAGTCAGGGAATGTGATACCCCTCACTTTGTTCTTTTTGCTCAGGATTGCTTTGGCTATTCAGGGTTGCTTGTTCCATATAAATTGTTGAATTGCTTTTTCTATTTCTATGAAGTACGTCATTGGTAGTTTGATGAGGATTGCACTGAATCTGTAGATCGCTTTGGTTACTATGGTCATTTTGATAATATGAATTCTTCCAATCCATGAGCATGGGCCG
Source organism: Galeopterus variegatus (assembly GCF_000696425.1). Taxonomy (NCBI): domain Eukaryota; kingdom Metazoa; phylum Chordata; class Mammalia; order Dermoptera; family Cynocephalidae; genus Galeopterus; species Galeopterus variegatus. Next base: position 71,879 of record NW_007730938.1, on the reverse strand, counting down.
TCTTTCCATTTTTGTATGTGTCTTCTTTAATTTCTTTAGTCAGTGTTTTATAGTTTTCATTGTAGAAATCTTTCACCTCCTTGGCTAAATTTATTCCTAGGCACTTTATCTTATTTCTATTGTAAATGGAATAGATTTCTTTTTCTGCAAGTTCGTGGTTGATATATAAAAATGCTACTGATTATTGTATGTTGATTTTTTATCCTGCATCTTTATTGAATTTGTTTATCAAGTCTAGGAGTTTTTTTTTTTGGTAGAGTCTTTAGGTTTCTATATATGTAAAATCATGTCATCTGCAAACAAGGGCACATTAGCCAAACTGTTTCTCATTCAGATAAGTGTGCATACAATGGCTCAAAGATTCAGGAGCAAGTCTTAGAGGGATGTGACAGCTGAACTGTTTTTCTGATCCAGGAGCATGGGTGCACTTTGGCTCAGCTAGCTGAGTGCAGGTCTGCTGGTGGCCCTTCCACTGTGCCATTTCTTGGGGCCTCATGCAAGGTCATGCTTCCCTTGTTGGTTCAGGAACTAGTCCACCAGGGGCACAGATGCTGAGCCATTTCTCAGGAAGTGGGTGAGATGGAGCTGCAGTCTAGGGCTCATCCAGCTGCTTCTTGAACTGTTGGTAAGGCCACTAGGCAGGCCTGCAGTGAGGGGGCCCAACCAACCATTTCCCAGTTGGTCAGTGGGGCTGCTAGGCAGGCCTGCAGTGAAGGGGCCAGTCCAGCCACTTCTTGGACTGTTGGCAAGGCTGCTAGGCAGGACTGTTCAGGATGGAACCATCTGGCCAGTTCTCTGGGAGGACACATATGCACTTTATTTCTAGTGGTGTGAGGGCATGTTTGTTAGGGTAGAGACCCTGTGATCTGTTTGGAGAGGGGGAGGCTCAGTCAGCTGGTAGGGCTAGGGGGGAGGTAGAAGAGGAATGAAGGGCAGTCTGCCTGAGGAGGATCTGCCTGTCTGATCTCTGATCAGGGACGTGAGGGTACATCAGTTTAGCAGGATTAGGTTGGCTTCCCGGACTACAGAATTAGAGTCACAGCTGCTGTGAGCCCAGGCTTCAAGCTGCCCACATCAGGATGTTGTAGCCTCTCCTGTGAATGTGCTGGGACAAGAACGGGGCTTAAGGTGGAGTGGCTACTGGACCCAGGGCAGGGTGCATCCCCAGCAAGAGCTCTGGCTTCAAGCTGGCACCGTCCTGCATCGGCTTGGGTCAAGAGAATGTGGGGGTGGGGAGTACGGTTTGTGCTACTGTTCTAGAGCGATGCAGTGCATGCATTCTAGGCCATTCCCCACACTTGGCTCTGGCTTGGCCCACCAGTGGATTTGCCAGCCTCTGTAATGAGGATGGGGGTTGGTGTGGATCCTCTGCCTAACTTTTCACCACAAGGGAAAATTCCTCCCATGCCAATCCTAGTGTCAGAGACGTGGTGGCTGAGGCCATGTGCCTTTGTCTCCTCTTCATGCTGCCATCCTGGGCTTTCGTGCTCCACAGGGATCTCACCAGTCTCCTGCTGTACTCCTGTGTTTTTCCACAGATGCTCCCTCCTGCCAATATTTAGCTGTCTGTTAGTTGTCCTGGTCCTTTTCTGTGGGAGGAACGCACCCTGGGCACCTCTAGCATGACGTCTTGCCCTGCCTCCTAATGTTCTGTCTCAGCTAACTTTTTCCTCCTCTCTCTAAAACCTTCGTGCTCCCCTCACTTCCAATCACACCCAACATGTATCTTTTACATGAAACACACATCAAGTGTCATAGATTATGTGCGAGAACAATGTTGACACTACAAGGTTAACAGGAGGAAATGCATAGAATTTTTACCAGGTGGTCCTGATGTACTGTGCTTGACAGGTTACTATACATTTATTTTCAGCAATAAATGGATACATGTATGGAAGTCTGCCCAATCTCACCATGTGTGTGGAAGACAGGGTCAAGTGGTATTTTGTTGGCATGGGTGGTGTAGCTGACGTACACTCCATCTACCTCCATGGACAAACTCTGATCTCTCGGAATCACAGAATGGACACCATAATGGTCTTCCCTGCCTCACTGGAAGATGCCTTCATGGTGGCCAAGAGCCCTGGAGAGTGGGAGCTGGGCTGTCACGTATATGGTAGGGATTTGTTACTTTTGCATAATACAAGGTTAGAGAACTTCCAAGATTACAACCCATTATAATGTCTCATCTTACAAATGAAATTGATATCTAAGAAGGTGATATGATCCCTTTTGGAAATAGTCTGTGATGAAAACAGAACTGGAATCCAGCCCTTGACATTTTTCACTCTATGATAATAAACCCTTTTAGATATATAGGATTTTGTTGTTGTTTTTACAAAAAACTTTTATATTCATTAGCCTGTGAGCCTCACAAGAACCCTGCATGTCAGACAGAGGAGGTATTCTTACTTTTTTTTAAATTGAGGAAATAAGTTTCAAGAGATTAAAACACTTGCCCAAAACCCTTAAGAAGCAGAGCCAGGAATTATATGCAGGACCAAGTAATTCTAGTTCAGTACTCAGTAAACCTCCTTATTTTAGTTTATTTTTCTCTTCAATCACATTTGCCATTTAATGATAGGGTAGTCAGTTATGAAGTTATTGATCTTTTTATTCTTAAATATGATCAAACTCTATAGATGATTATATAAATGTTTTATTTTTCAATCAGAAAACTAATTGTCACTAGAACTGAAGAATTAATTTTATTTTTCGGGTACAAAATGGATTTTACTTCTCTGATCAACATATTTCTTTTTGTAAGTCCCAAACTTTTGTTAGTACCATGTTTTAATTAATTATAGCAACTAAGTGACAAGTATTTATTAGGATTCCCTATGTGCCGTGTCCCTCCCAGGGCTGTGAGAAAAAGAACCACTTAGTTTCTTCTATTGTAACTCAAGGACAAATTTAATTATAAAACTTAGAAAGGAATATCATTTTCAGGTTAATGTACACTCAGCCCCAGCTGCTCCGAGCTACCTCGTTTGCAGATGATACCCTAAAGCCAGGTCTTTCCACCTCAGCTCTGTAGAAAGCCTAGGATCAGTCCTAGTAAGAAAGCTCCTTAAAGCTACTTGGCCGACGGATCCCAGAGCTTTCTCCTGCATTTCTTCTTTTTCTGTGTTGCTCTACAGTTTTTTTGTTCTTTTGTTTTTTTTTTAAATTTACTGCTAGTCTTTTTTTTGGTAGTAATTACAAGAACATATGAATGCTGGAAAAGGCAGAAAGGAAGGAAGGGAAGGGAAAAGAAAAAAAGAGGAAAGAAAGAGGGAGTCCTTGAGTAAACCAGCTGATAAAATTTTGGTAGCTTCAAATTGGTCATAGTGGGAGTGTTTACACCACAAAAACTGGCACATAATCAGATTTTGTGTTTGTTTTTGGAGAGCTGCTTTAAGAACACACCATTACTCCAACCCCACCCACCATCATCCCAGTTCCGTCCCCAGAGAGTAACCACGGTAATCAACTTGGTGGAGTTCTTGCAAACCTGTTTACTCTGCATGTTCACACAATATATACGAACATGTAGAGATAAAAACACATAGCTATGTTTTGCGTTTAGTTTTATGTAAGTAGATAACACTACATATAATATTCTGTTGCTCACTTTCGTTGCTCATCATATCGAGTCTTGAAGTATTTTTCCATGACTTTCCCTATGCATCTAACTGTTGCATGGTTTCCTATATTTTGGATGTAATCTAATTTATTTAACCATTTACCTACCGATAGACATTTAAATTGCTTCGGTTTTTTTTAGTTTATTAACAATGTTACAGTTAGCAACTTTTTCTATGTCTCTTTTCATGTATGTGCAAATATTTCTTGTGGCTAACCATTAGGAAGTGAAATCATATAATGGAAGAGCTTTTAATTTTAACAAACGCTGCCAAATTGCCTTCCAAGAAGTCTATATTAATTTACGCTCCCACCAACGATGCTCTAAAATCAAAACACATGACTGATGCCCTCATGAAAATGGATCTGCCTTGATTTTCTTCCTGCCTGCCAACTAGTTACTGTAATAAACCACCTAACTCATTAGTGACTAGTGGTAGTAATTTCATACCCATGAGGGAAGATGTTCCTGGCCAAAGAGACTCTCAAATTCTTTTCAGTAGGCAGGTGACTTCTTCATCTGGGAGTTGGTCCAATGTTGGTCATTATTCTCTAGTAATATATGTCCTTTTAATATTCATCTTTGCATTCTGGGTTTTATACTTGTTTCATACATTTTAAGTTTTTACATAGATTCCATAAATAAAATGCATCAGATTTTTCAAAGAAAAGGAAAGTGTCAATATTGTTGGCTAAAATTAAAATTATATACAGACAAGAAAATTTTCTTGATGTTTCAACAACATTCTCTACTTGGGCTTATTGTTTTTCAGACACCATGAAGGCATTTTTCAATGTAAGGAGCTGCCAAAAACCTTCAACAGATGTTGCCGGGAAACGTGTTATACATTACTACATTGCTGCTGAGGAAATTCTCTGGAATTATGCTCCAACCGGTATAAATTTCTTCACTAAAAAAAATTTAACAGCAGCTGGAAGGTAACAATTCACTGGGTAAAATATTTATGGTTAAATAATAAAGTTCATTGAAATTTTTTATAATCCAGTACCTTCTAAAAAGGATTTAGTCATCTTATAATTAAAAGAAACTGACAGAATAGAGACAGGAAAATAATTGTATCAATAATTGGAATGTACTGAAGCTAAGAATCATTGCTACACAAAATTCTCTAAATGCCTTGGCAGTTAATGTAAAAGAAAACATACTGGTCGTCTTATTCCTAGTACTAAATTTTAAAATGGACTTATTTTATGCTTATGAGACATTTAACAACATAGTGGGTGATGTCGTCAATAGCAATTTTACAAAAATCTAAAAATATTCTTCATGTGTAATATACACTTCTGCTAAGAGTTGAAGTCATAATTAAATCATTTTATTTGATATCCTTAGGTCATATTATACAAATATTATTCACTCGATAACATCTAAGAATGCATTAGCAATTGCTGTTTTAATGATCAAAAACTAAAATACATTGCTGTGGCATCAGCATTTAAAAGTGGGTGAGAAGTATTTCTGATATTATAACTGCTATGTATATTTACCAATTTGAAGACTGAAAGAGTATTAATCCTTCTGGCCTATTGAAAGAAAGTTGTATGTCAGAAAAGATCAAGTTCTAAAGCCACCGAAAAATAAAGTTTTCCATAGTATTTGTTTTTCTCCAATTCACTCACAGAAAAGTTGAGAAAACAAAGAATACTATGTCAAGTGAACATTTCCTTACATTTTAAGCTCATTAATAAGTTATTCAATCTGTGTGATGAAAATTTTGTATTAATTGTCAGAAGGATAATTGGGCTTCCAGCAAAAAAATTAGATTCAGAGTTAGGTCCTATCCTTATTTTATATTGACTAAAATAAGAATGGATTAGTAGATTTTTTCATTTTGCTTTATTCTCCTGGCTATGAATTTCTATGACGTCTTAGCACAGCAAGTTACCACTTCACTGTTAGGAAACACTTTTTCTTAGGGGCTTTTTTTTTATTATGATAGAGAAAAATAAGAATGACATTTCTTTTTTTTTTTTTTTTTTTTTTTTTTTTTTTTTTTTTTNTTTTTCCGTGTCCGGCAACGGATCGCAACCCTCAGTGTTGCCCCCATACCAGACCAGGGACCGGCAACGGGATTGCAACCCTCGGTGCTGCTCCCGTGCCTCGCTCACTCGGGAACCAGTCTGTATGTGGGATCCGAACCCTCGGGCGGGAGCGCCGCCGCGCTTCCCAAGCGGCGCACTTATCCAGTGCGCCACCGGGCCGGCCCCAAGAATGACATTTCTCATCTCGCTATTATAGCATCTCTGTAAATAGTTGCCCTAAAAGCAATATTTGCTACTACCTTCCTGAAAAAATCAGACATCATGTCTTTTAAATTTTTATTACAAAAGAAAATTTGCAGATAAATGAATAGGTAGATACATATAGATAATTATATACATATGCATTGACAAAAGACTGAAAGGATATCTATGAAAAATAGTGACAGTGGTTGTGTATAGATTGTGGGATTATGGAGATTTAAATTTTCTTTGTTGTATTTTTCCTCATTTTCCAAATTATCTATAATGAGCACGCATTAGTTTTATAATCAGAAATAAATTACAAGTATTTTAAAACAGATGTGTGTAGATTCTTGCTTTCCTTTGAAATGATCACTGTAACTACAAAAGTTCTTTGTGCATCTACTTTCTCTGCACAGTAAATCCCAGAAATATTTCAAAAAAACCCCAACCAGAATTGGAGGAACTTACAAAAAACTAGTTTACCGTGAATACACAGACGCTTCCTTCCAAACACAGAAGGCAAGAGAAGAACACCTTGGAATCCTAGGTAAGATTCCATTCACAGCTTGTGAGTTATAAACACCACTTATATATATTATGTGCCATCAAAACAGAATTCACAACTCAGTTTTAGAGATTTTAGCTGTCATCTCATCACCTTATGAAAACAATACATTGATTCACCCAATGATTTAAACTGCATTCTTTCATCGCTATAAATCCAATGAGATGAATATCTTCATGTGATTCAGATAACTTTATGAGGCCCTAAATCATCTACACCTGCTGCATTCGGAGCCATTTCTAGTTCATGGCATCATCCTTTTAATTTTTTCCTAAAAGAACCTTACTACTTAGACACAGCCCAATAATTACTTTCATGAAAAGCAAGGACAGATGCTAACTGTGTTGGTTTCTAGGCCCTGTCATTAAGGCAGAGGTGGGACAGACCCTCAAAGTCACTTTCTACAATAACGCCTCCCTGCCGCTCAGCGTTCTTCCCCATGGACTGCGTTACAACAAGAGCAACGAGGGCTCATTCTACGAAACGCCTGGAGGAGGTAAGCTGAGCTCCAGGGAGGCCCAAGTGAGCCATCCTGCCATGTAGTGTCAGCAAGAAAATAAAGTCCCCCTAAAGTTGTATTGCAGCCTACTTTACACATTGTAACAGCCCAGTGTACTTACTGTTCAGTCCTCATGCAACTGTCACCAGGTACTGTAAGGTGACTGCAAGATAACAGTTCATGGTCTTAGAGATCTCATAGACTAGACTAGGTGTAGAGCTAGTGCTTGGGCTCACAGGCCCCTCGAGCCCGTTGTCCAGACTGGGTCACAAACCCTCCACACGCAGGTCTACGAGCTAGGTAATAGGAGAAGGTCCTGGGAGCCAGGGGTGAAGAAACAATAGGCTTTATTCAGAGCTAGGAGCAGCAGACCTAACATAGCTTTCTGAAGCGTTCTCTAGAAGGTTGGCCCATCTGCTCCCTTAGTCCTTTATACTCTAAGTCCATAAACCAAAAAAGAACAACCTGGATGCGCATGCACAATCACAGCAGACACTAACAAGGGACACCCGTGTGCACGTGCGCACCCACCTCATGCTGGGCAAGACTCCGAACATCCGAGGGGCCTTGACCATTTTCCTTATATTTTCCCAACACTAGGGTACCTATGGTTCCAAGTTCTATTTTATATATGTTTATTGCTAGGTACCCCTCCACCCTCCTCACATGTAAATCCTGGTGCAACGTTTGTCTATACATGGGAAGTTCCAAAAGATGTGGGTCCTACCTCCACGGACCCCACTTGCTTGACGAGGCTCTACTACTCCTCAGTGAATGAGACGAAAGACACCAACAGTGGCCTTGTAGGCCCTCTCCTTGTGTGCAGAAATGGCAGTCTTGGAAAGGATGGCAAACAGGTGAGTCATGAGGCCCAGTCAGGCGTGCCTTGGTGACAGGTTGCCTGAGACAACTGCAGAGGAATGCAATGTCACAGGGCCACAGGAGTCAGTAGCCTCAACTTCCTCTGTGAACTGACGTCTCCCGGTTCTATTCTTTCCTCAGCTCCAGGCCTGTGTCTTCCTCTGCCCAGTGAACACTCACCTTGGCATGTCCCACAGACATCTCAAAACTATTTTAAGCCTTAATCTCCTGGACAGCCACTTACCATCCCTCTGTCCCCTAAGGCAGCCTCTTTTCTTCTGTCCTGTCTGTTAACTACATCACCACACTTGGGGCTTCCATCCACACCTCCTTCCTTCCCACTTCATGGTAATCGTTACGTCTCCAATACCCCTGCCTTATTTTAGGCGCCATTATCTCTTCATGAATTCCTTCCCCTCCTGACTTCTGTTCCCGCTCTCATTCCACTTCAGTATAGTTCCAGAGCCCTCCTAACAGATCTGGTTGCCGCACTCCCCACACTGAAAGTCACCCCACAATTTGTTGGCTCAGAAGCCAGAACATTATATCCTGCCAACCCCTCCAGATTCATGTCCTCTCCCACTCCCGTACTGCACAATGAACTTCTAACTGGATAATTAGAACTGGCTAATTCTGCCGTACTGCAGAATTGGCTTGTTGGTAGTGAAGGCTATTGTACATCTCTGATGTCCCCCTCTTCTCTCCGTCCCGAATGGCTGTTCCTCACTGTTTTATCTACCAGAAGGGGAGACATTTAAAAAACTTAACCTGAGGGTCTCTTCCTTCGAACACTATTTCCTAACTAAAGTTAGTTGAAGCTCCTGCATACATGGTTCCTTATGTATGTTTCTATTAGAGAATTTGTCCATGCAATTATTTTTTTCTGGCCTGTCTCTCCCACTAGACTGTAAGTTCCTTGAAAGCATACACAAGATTTTATTAATTTTTTGTGGCAACCACAGCCCCTCTCTGGCATATAGCAGGTGCTTGATGAATGAGTTTCCTTTTTTGTAACTCACAAGTGAACTAATACCCAAGTTCTTTTCCACATTTATATAAAAAATTCATATTTAATAAAGCCTTATAAGTGCACGAATATATGTACAATTGGATGTATATTTTATTCAAAACAATATGCATGTATAATTATCTATATGTCATTAATAGTCTCATAATTTTAATAGTACATCCAATTTTTATGTTTTATCTAAAACTACAAATATATTTAAATTATCTATAAACCCTAAAAATACAGAATCTCTAGAATTTAAAATACTTTATTTAACTTACTTTCCACAGAGCATCCTATGTGAAAAGCTGTTGTTAAGGAACTGTGAATAAAGGGATTTAGCTTTGTGGAGTTTAGAGGTAAAAGTCCCTGGAGTAAGAGCTTTATATGAAAAAAAACCCATAGGATTTCTCTCAACTTCTTAGTTCTCTAATAACTCATTCACTGGTATTTATGCCTGTATATGAAATGTCCACGGTCAGAAGTCATGTGACCAGATTTTCCACAAGTATACAATTTCCTTGTGTGGGAAGTCCTGTATACAGATCCACCATTTGACTAGATTTGAATACGAACTTTCTATACTTCTGATCTATTCCTTTTTCTATTCTCATCCACAGAAAGGAGTAGACAAAGAGTTTTATCTGCTTGCCACAATATTTGATGAAAATAGAAGTTATCTATTAGATGAAAATATCAGAACATTTACCACAGAACCTGAAAAAGTGGATAAAGAGGATTCAGACTTCCAAGAGTCTAACAGGATGTACTGTAAGAGAAAATTTAAATTACAAGATAAATGCATTAAGTTCTTATTTATTTCATTTTTGCCTAAAGATTTATAGATTAAGAGAGACTTACATTTTTCCCACAAAAGTTGGCTAATCCATTTCATGGTTCCTTTAAATATAATTTCCCAATAAAAAATATTATCTAGTAGGGTGATTATCTTTAATTTACCTGGTATTTATCAACAGCTTGTTGATGTAATACATTGTTTTATCTAAAGCTAAATGTGAAATAGAAAAGTCACATTTTTCTCTATTGCCAAATTTAGTAGGGTGGGTGTGGTGGGGTGTTTGTTGAGCTGGTTGGGTGGTTTGTTGGTTTTTGGAAACTGGACAGTGTAGTGCAAAAAGGGTTGGTCTAGAATCAACCCTAGTTGTATTAACAGTTAGTATTAATAGTTTCATTCATTAACTGAATGACACTAGCCAAGTAACTGCCTCTCTGGCCTTGTTTTCTCAATTCTAAAAGGTAGGGGTTGGCTGGGATGATCTAGTGAGAGCACCGTCTAGTTCTGCCATTCTCTAATTTTATAATGTCATTGTAGCTCCCTAGGAAGTGAGTAGATAACAGCAGAGGTGAGGAAAGTTGTAAAAAAAAATGCTTTAATTAAAAAAAAAAAAGTTTAAAAAATTGCGATTCTAGCATGAGTGAACTGCTTTACGATTAGTGCTTTGTTGAGTTTCGAAAGATATCAAGTGCCAGTAAATTACTCTTTTCTTTGTTGTGTATGTCTTGCAGCCATAAATGGATACATGTATGGAAATCTGCCGGGGCTGAATATGTGCTTAGGAGACAAAGTTTCCTGGCACGTTCTTAGTGTGGGATCACAGGAAGATTTACATGGGATATATTTTTCAGGAAATACCTTCACTTCCTTAGGAGCAAGGAAGGACACTGTAACTGTGTTTCCCCACACCTTTGAGACACTTTTGATGATACCTGATTCCACAGGTGAGTAGTGGATCCTCATTCAGCCTTAAGCCCATCCAAAGTATGCAGAAGCACTGTCTTTATATGCACTGAATATTCTGTTTGTACAGAAAAGAAAACGGAATTGATGCAAAGAATGCTTGGGAAAACTTTGCCTGCTCCATTTAATTTATAGGAGGCTTAGCATTGCATTTTCTTGTATGCAAAAATCCCCTCCCCCTCTCCAGGTCCTCTTCCTGGGCCTCCATCCTCTAAATCAACCCAGACTCCTCAAAAGATATTTTAAAGACTTTTAACTTGTTTTCATTCTACTGTCTTCTGTATTTCTTACTGTTCTGTCCACTTGTTCCCCAGGCCTTCCTCCTGCTTTGACTTTACCCTGCTCTTCTGCTTTTCTCTCTGTACCCTTTCACCAACACACTTTCACTCCTTGCTAACTTTGCTCCCTAGGCAGACGTTGAGCTTCAATGAGGTTGTTCTTTGCTGGCAACATTTTTTAAAAAGGCAGCTCATATCAGAGAATTTTGTGGGGATCAGGGGGACCTGGCTTCCCCTCTGAATCTAATTCCCTCACTCGTAAAATAGGGATTGCAGTAACTTATAATTTACAAAAAGGAATAGATAATGATCAGTTGACATAGACATAATATAGTAAAGTGCCTGGCATATGTTAGACTTTCACTAAAATGTTAATTCCTTCTTTAATTGTGGAAATCCACCTTCATCCTCCCTCCCTCCCGCCCCCATGTATCTGTCATGGTGAAAAACTACTGACACGAATCAAATACCAGCTATACAGTAAACTAGCTGCTCTATAAATACCATGGCTTGGTATCTTCACTCTTTGTGATACCAAAGGTTCATTTAACTACCGTTTCTATATTTCAGAATTTTAAATTTTACTTTCCAAACAAACATAACATGTGATTCAGAGTAACTGGGGGAAAAGAGATCTTTCTCCGATGTGCTGTCTCTTCTCTCGCTGTTAGCAGATGCACTCAGGCGCTCGCTCAGGGCAAGCTCTTTCCTGCCCTGCCCCACTGCCTTTCCCCTGCAGGGGTTTTCCTGAGCTTAAAATTTGCCTTCTCTCATTCTGGTTCCTAAGCGATGTCAGCTGTAGCAATCACGCGGAGACGTCTGCTCTGTGTCAGACACTGCTCTACAGCCCACACGGGATCATTTCATTCTGAACAAATGCTCTTTTCCAACCCCCCGGAGTCTGAAGGTCTTGCTTCCTTGTAGTCCTCTTGATTCTTACCCTCTATAAAAGTAACAGCAGCAACAGACATGTACAGAGTTGAGCGAGCATCAGTGCTGGCGAAGGGAATGTTAAGCAGCAGCATCAGAACACAACGGGCATAAAATTACCAAAGTAAAAGAAAGAAAACTGGAATTCAGGTGGAGTTTACTGATCTGAACCAGGCTGGAGTTTCTTTGTTGCGTGGTTTGTTTTTGTTGTGCTCACTGTTTCAGGTTTTGAACACATTGGACTGATTCCCTTCAACTTCCTTTCATTCCCGAGCCGCTTCCTACCACTCTGACACAAGCCACCTCCCCTCTTCTCGATTGTTTTAACAGCCTCCCAGCAGGTCTCCCTTCCTCCACCTTGCCCGCTCCAGTCTATCCTCATCACGGCTGCTAGAGTGTCCTTAGTTATTTCATTGACTTGAAATCCCATGAAGGCTCCCCTTTTCACTCAGGAAGCACTGCAGCCACGTGGCCGGCCCTCCACTCCCCTCTGACCTTGTCCCCTTGTCCTCTTGCCCTTGCTCACTCCAGCCAGACACACAGGCCTCTCAGATGGTCTTCAAACACAACAAACGGGCCCCGGCTTGGGGCCCTGGCTGCCAGTTTCCTTTCCTGATTGCTCTTCCTCCACACCTACCTCACCTCGTGTAAGTGTTTGCTCAAACGTCACCCCCATCAAGGCCTATCCCGATCACCCTACATTATATGGCTGGTTGCTCGCTTGAGCACCCTACCCCCCGAAACGCTCAGAATGCACAATGCTCCTCATACTGCTTTTTTCTTTAGTCCATAGCATTTACCACCTCCCAACATACACAAAAGTTACTTAATATGCTTACTGTCTATCTCCACAACATCCCGCAATGTAAACTCTGAGAGCAAAGATTTTTAACTATTTCCTTCTCTGATGTTTCCAAGTGCCTAGAAACATGTCTGGCACAAAGAAGATACCCAATAAATATTTGTTGAATTAATAAAAAAATGAATGAATGACTGAATGACCTTACTCTACTTCTTTGGGGGGCTATATCTTACAGATGACTTTACAGAGGAAAGAAATCTGAATGCAGCGCTTTGAACATTCCTTTCTTATTCACCTCTAGGAACTTTTAATGTGGTTTGTATAACAACACAGCACTATCAAGGAGGCATGAAACATAAATACCATGTGAGGCAGTGTTCCAAGCCGAACCCTGATCAAACACAATACCAGAAGGAGAAAAAGATTTACATCGCAGCTGAGGAAGTTGTATGGGATTATTCTCCTAGCAGGAAGTGGGAGACAGAATTACACCGCCTGCAAGGAGAGAAGTATGGTGATAGCTCTGGTCTCTGACTGGGAAGGGTTGATTCTGAGTCTTCCTCCCTGTCCTTTCAGTCTTCCTTTCTGTGGGGGAGGTGGAGGAGGCCTCTATTCATCTGTGTGTGGTATGGTGTGTGCATGTGTGATGGGTATGCAGCTGTCGTGTGTGTGTGCTCAGGATACTTTAATTGTAAATAACCTCAAAATTTGTGCGTATGAGGTATTCAACTGCCAATTACTTCAAAATCTTTCTAAATAGCTGCACAGCTTACTCTGTGCTTCATTTCTCCCACCTTTCTTCTCACTTCTCGCACCCTTCCTTCCTGTGCCGTCCCATCCCCACAGCAACAGAAAACGGAACCTCGGCGACACCAAACATTTGGGATCAGATTTTTCTTTTGTCTTCATTTGTTTCTATCTCTATTCTTCTGGGAAGTTGATACTGAAGATGCTGGTTTTTCTCTTTTTGCAAAATTTGATTTCCTTTTCTGGTTTTCTCTCTTACTGTTTATTCATTTATCAAAACTAAAATTTCATCCTGAAAACATTTTTTAAAATACAGAGTGAATATTCAACTGCTTTGCCAGAATTGATTTTTTTTTTTTAAAGAGGCATTACTTTTCAAGGTAAAAGGGCCTATAGGTATAAGAATTTCTTCCACATGAATACTTTGCGTGATTTCATGGGTAAATTAACTAACTTTGCGGTTTTTCATTTTTGTTTTCATTTTCTTAAAGCGTAACAGACATATATTTGGATAAAACTGGATCACTTCTTGGGTCCAAATACAAGAAAGTTGTATATGTTCAATATGATGATATTACATTCACAAATGCAACCAAAAGAAATGAAGATGAAAAACATCTGGATATATTAGGTATTGATAAGATTGGTTTTCGGGTTTTCTTCTCATCCTCAGCCACACCAGATTGTTGCACACATGCAGGATGCTATCAACCTCCACCTTGACAGAGGAGAGTGCCTGTAATTCTAACTCTAATTCGTTTGCTGATAGGCATTCTTACTGGAGGAAACAAGTATAAAACCCAGAATGCAACATGATTCAAGTATCATTTCCTTAAAAGTAAAGATCAACTAGGAGACCTATAAGTCACCCCCAGCCACCCACATGTAACATTTCCAAAAGTCACATGGAATTTCCATGGGTCAAATGGCATTTCCAGAAATCGCATGTCACTTCCACACGCCTGACTCCTGTCTGAGTGCTGACATCTGTGTGTACATTGGAGGCCCTTTTTTTGTGTGGAACCCTGAGGAGATTGATTTACATGCTGATGAGGGGAGCTTTTGCTCTTCTTGGCTCCTCACCGGCCTCTAGAGTGTGTCCTGCCATGACCCTTGGAGGGAGCCCTGTGCTATCCAGTGGCTGCTGTTTTGAAGTGGACCACTATCTTTAGTGACAGTTTGTTTTCTCTAGGATTCTTGCCGAATGCACAGGATAAATAACACATTATAACTCTCTAGATCGTATTATTATTTATGCAAAAAGTAAAACACTTTATAGAAAAGGCAAAACAAGCATAATGTTTGGGAAGGTAGAATTGAGATGGGGACAAAGGTGCTGTTTTTAGCTAGTATCTAGCATTTGCTGGGCACCTTCGGGACTCTGATTTTAGTAATTTCAGCACAATTTGAAGAGAGTTCTTGCTGCTTATTTCATCTCAAAACCATCTCTGTTTCAAAATTTTTAGAGCCACCGATTCAGTCTGCTTCCAAATAGAAAGAAGATTTAAATGAATGTTATACCTACATTTCCTGGCCTGGGATGGAAAGGCGAGAGAGTAACATAAAGGGGTCTTCAGTCTGAGAGAGGGAGAGTCACCCTGGGTCGGGACACAGGCCTTGCCACTGCTCACAGCCTTACACCAGGGCGAAGGGGCAGGAGATAAAAGGCTTAAAAGATGAAGTTAGTCAAGAAAGAAAATAAAGGGCTGTATGCCTAAATTGCATGTCTTCCTAGGCATTAACTGATGCTCATTAAAGCAAGTTTTCTAGAGAAAGAGCTTATAAAAATTCTAAATGATTTACGTTTTTTCAGGCAAAAATAGTTTTATAAATGAGCAATGATCTATTTGTTGAATGTGTTTTTGTTTCATCTGGCTGCATGGTAACTAAAAGGATAAGAAGAAGTCACTATATAAATACTTAAGAGAACACGTAACTCATCATTTAAAATAAAAAACAATTACACACATTTTCTTTTTTGCATTTTCTAGGTCCATTAATATTTCTCAATCCTGGTCAAAAACTTCACGTTATCTTTAAAAATAAAGCCTCAAGACCATTTTCCATTCATGCTCATGGAGTGAAAACAGACTCTGCCGATGTCGTTGCAACACAGCCAGGTAACTGTTTTGAGAGAAAGAAAATTCTCACAGCTTTCAGGCAAGACTGTAAAGGAATGTTTTTTCTTAAATACGGGTGCAGTTCCAGATGAGAGAGACCAGTGAACTTCATAAGAAGGGCCTGAAGGAGGAGTTTGGGAGGGGTTCCAACTGCAAGTCTAGTTTGCTCCAGATTGGGGCACCACAGGCAGAATTGTGAAGTGAGCCTCTGGTCTTCAGGCTGCCTCCCCAGCATGTACAATGTCTCCTGTATGGTCATCCTTCTGGGGATTCCTACACTACATTCAGTCTCTCCAGCTCCACGTGCTTAAAGTAGGGACTGAGTACAAGATGCATGGGGGGTGGGAGGGCAGGGAGCAGGCAGAGAGCTGACCCAGAGAGGGGAGGAAATGAACCCACATACCAACATGTCGGCACAGCATGCCATCCTGCACACCCAACTCAGAAGAAAACCAATACTGCTTAAATAAAATCACCCAGGAAGCAGACCCTGAAATGCAGATTTGTGTGTAGGCAGTGCTTTTGGGATTGACGACTATGGAGAGAAAGAGAAAGCAGTAGGATTGGGCAGAGGTGAGGCTGAGCGAAGATACAGCCACAGCAGAAGTCAACCCAAGCCTAGGAGGAGTTCTGAAGACAGGGTGACCCTCAGCTGTCCTGGGCTGTGTGAGAGAGCTGAGCCTCTGTGTCCCCACGTCAGTCATTGGATGCAAGCTTGGGCAAGTGGCTGTCTTCAGGCAAGGCCAATGCTGATGGAGGCTGACACCTGCTGGAGCAGCAAGTCCTCACTGTTGAAGGGGGCACCTAAGAGGGGCATCAGAACATCTACCATAGTCACCCATCAACACAAGAAGTTCTGAGAATTAAGAGTATCAATGAAGGAGCCAAACTGAGAAAGAAAACATTTGTTAAACAGGGGGATTAAAGATAGACTTTGATGGTGGGCGAAATATTCCCTTTTGTTTTTAAAAAACAGACAGTCCCATGATGCTACCAACATGAATCTCCTATCAAGGGAGTTTGCAAGTCAGCCCTCTGTTCCAGTTAGTCAAGAAAGGATTATATTGCATGTGTTTCATAAACACTTCTTAGTACCTGCTGTGTACAAGGCACTGTGTGGTGTGCTGAAAGGTGAGGGTTAGTACTAAATAAATTGTTAAAGATTTGAAAGCAGGGAAGCTGTGGGTGGGGCTGAGGAAGACTGTGTCAGGGGTGCTTGGGAAAATTAATTTAAGCCTCTATAAGTGAAAGATGTAGGATTATGGGGGAAGGAGGCAACCAAAAGAACTTTACTGCCAGAGTAGAGAATGAAGACTCTATAGGACTAATGCAAACAGCTTTGGGGTCAGTGCAGAGGCACATGTAATCCACAAATTGGAAGGTTCAGAGCTAGGATTCAAGGATTTGTCACATTTCAAAGCCTAAGTTATTTTTAATACAGTTGTATTAGTCCATTTTTGTTGCTTGCAACAAAATATACAGAACTGGGTGAATTATAAAGAAAACAAAATCTATTGCTTACAGTTTATGAGGCTGGGAAGTCCAAAGTCCATGTGGTGGTGGCAACAGTGACCCAGGTGTCTCACATTACATAATGGTGGGCACAGAGAGAGCAGAGAGAGAGACAGACAGACTCTCCTCTCTGTTCTTTTAAAGTCCTCAGAACCACACCCCTGACCACCAAAATCCATTCACTACTGCAGGTTCCTACAATCCAATCACCTCTTCAAGGCTCCATCTTTCAATTACCATAATAGGATTTTCCACCCTCTTGACAGTCACAGTGGGGGCCAAGTTTCTGATACATAAAACTTGGGGGACACAATTCAAGCTTCAGTGAGTTTTGTGGAGGACATAAATCAATCCACTACAACAGTAAATATTTGTTGAATAAATTAGATATTTAATGATTGACATTTTTCAATGGCAGAATCACTATAAGGTTTTGATTCAGTGACCAACATCACTGAACAGCCAACATCGATAGTGACATTGATGTCACATGCGGCCCAGGTCACGTGACACCCAGGGCTTCAGATGCCCCGTCTCGTGTAATCTCTACATCCCCATTTTATGTGCATGTGGAAATAGAAGCTCAGGAAATGTGAACACGTTGAACAGGATCACAAATCTAGAAGTGGACCCAGAAGACAAGTGAAGACTGCACTGCCTCATATTTTTGTAGCTTTACTGTTTGCTCGTTATTTGATTCCTCGTAAAAAAGTCTGATTTAAAAAGCTTGTTTTAGGGCCGGCCCGTGGCTCACTCGGTAGAGTGCGGTGCTGATAACACCAAGGCCATGGGTTCGGATCCCATATAGGGATGGCCGGTTCGCATGGTGCTGACAACACCAAGTTAAGGGTTAAGATCCCCTTACCGGTCATCTTTAAAAAAAATAAAAATAAAAAAAATAAATAAAAAGCTTGTTTTAAATACACTTTTTTTGCCTATTTTAGGAAAGATTCAAACCTATACCTGGCAGATCCCTGACAGGAGTGGTCCTGCTTCAAAGAACTTTGAGTGCATACCTTGGTTTTACTATTCGACTGTGGATGTGGTTAAGGTAAACTTTAAATCAAATCACAGTTTTTATCCTATCTCCTCTTAGAAATTATAATGGAAGGAAGAAAGGATTTATCATTGTTTTTAAAAAATCTTAGTTCTATGTAAGCTTTTAGTAAGTGACTTAAATACTGCTCACCTTTTAATCCTACATAAGTTTGCATTTTTCAAGAGCAAAATAAATGATTACATTATGTTTACTTAGATTGATGATATTTTCTAAAATGTCACTGTGAATTAGAAAATATATCTGGGGCCGGCCCGGTGGCGCACTGCTGTAGTGTGCCGCTTGGGAAGTGCGGCTGCGCTCCCGCCGAGGGTTCGGATCCCACATACAGACCGGTTCCCGCTCACTGGCTGAGCAACACTGAGGGTTGTGATCCCGTTGCCGGTCCCCGGTCCGGTGTGGGGGCAACACTGAGGGTTGTGATCCATTGCTGGACATGGAAAAAGACAAAAAGAAAAAAAAAAAAGAAAATATATCTAACTTGGGCCGAGCCCATGGCGCACTCGGGAGAGTGCGGCGCTGGGAGCTCAGCAGTGCTCCCGCCGCAGGTTCGGATCCTATATGGGGATGGCCGGTCACCGCTCACTGGCTGAGGACGGTGCGGCCGGTCTCAAAAAAAAAGACAAAAAAAAAAAAAGAAAATATATCTAACTATATGATAAAATCTTATAATTTGTACCATTGAATAGGATTTGAGTTACATAAAACCAAGTATAGAGTTTTAAAATTCTATGATTAATGAGAAATAAATATATACATACTATATATATATATATATTTAAAACCTTCAACTCTGGAGTTCAAGTTTATTTGCATTACAAAAAAAAAAAAAAAAAAAAAAAAAACCCAGCCCACATTCTCTTTTTGAACTCCTGCTTATCTTGGCCCACTCTGCCTACAACAAGAAACTGCACAGAGATTTAATCCCAAAACAAAATAAAGATAAACCTAGGCTCCCGACTAAAAGCTGCTGTGGGGCACAGACACATCTGGGAAGGGACTAAGTCCTTTTTAGACTACCCTGCCAACCAACTCCAATGCCAGGGAATTCTAATTAAAATCAAAGTTCTGCTTTTTAATTAAAATTTCAAAAATAGACCTAAATCCACTGAAGAATGTGCCTACAACCCCTTTCAGAAGATTGTTGTTCTCTTTAGACTTCAGATCTAATGAGTGCAGTTACAGTTTTCCTTCAGTCAAGTCTTGAACATGTCAAACGTTTTGTTCCTCACTCTCAGACTTAAAATCCTAATAAACAAAACTTGGGATGTGACCTCACTAAAGCCAAAACTTGATTCTACTCCTTTTATTGTTTGGGGGAAAGTTTTAGTTGCGAGCACAGATAATAATCTTGCTTTGCCTCTTCAGGATCTTAACAGTGGACTGGTGGGGCCCCTGATCATATGTCGCAAGAACACCAAAACCAGCATCGTTCACCGTGTTCTCCTCTTCATGATTTTTGATGAGAACACATCCTGGTACCTTGAAGAAAATATCAAGACCTATTCCTTAGAACCAGACAAGGTGGACAGGAAAAATGGCACCTTTAACTTAAGCAACCAAATGCACGGTAAGATCTGCTAACTAACCGGCTCACCGACTGCACAGCCTGCAGGTTGTTCTGTACAAATGGAACAGATAAAGGTTCACACTGGCCAAGCTGGGCATGTACGGAATATGATCACGTAGAGCTGTAGTGTAAATCATGTAGACCAGAGGGTGGCAATTTTTTTTTTTTTTGTAAAGGGTCAGTTAGTAAAGAATTTAGGCTTGCAGGTCATGTGGTCTCTGTCATAAGCCATACTGTACTCTACCATTTTAGAAAAAAAAAAAAGCAGCCATAGACAATATGAAAACAAGTGAAAGTGGCTGCAAGCCAATAAAACTTCATTTATGGACACTAAAATTTTTATTTCATGTCATTTTCACGTGTCAAGAAAAAATGTTCTTTAAATTTTTTTTTTCAACTACTTAGGAATTTAAAAGCCATTCTTAGCTCATGGGCTGTAGAAGATAGGCAGAGGACTGGATCTGGACCACGGGCTGTGGACACTGACTTAGCAGCATAGCAAATTCTCGTTCTTTCTGGAGCCATGGGGCAATGTGAGACCAGGAATATCAGCCAGCATTTCTGGAGAGCCTGAATGTACACTTTTCTAAGTGTTTTACCTGGATGAACACAGAGAGAGGGAAGCAGACTGAAGCGAACACGGTCTCACCCACCTTCCCCATGACCATTACCAAAAGCCTTCCCAGGCAGAACTTTTGGAAACTCCATGCTCATCAACCAATGTTCTTTCACAAGTGAATCGCGACTGGGCAAGGCTAGATGACACACACACCCCCGCCCCACCGCCACCACCTAGAATCACAGTAATAAGACAATTATCCAAATAAAAAGCACAGAAACAATCTCACTTAGTCACCTTCTACCCAGCCAGACTTCTGGTTCCAGTCCTCTCAGCTGAGGAAGCTCAGGGGTACGGTTGGGTAAGGGATCCTTAACTAAGGCAAGTGAAATATGGTGATCTTCAACTTCTTAGGTGTTTTTTTCCCCCAGAAATACACGTGAATTTAAAATTAACCCAAGGGCTATGTCCATTCTATGCATAGTCTTTTCATATGCATCATAGAGGGCACAAAGCACTTTACTAAGTCCTAAGGAGGTGCGAAAGCCCACAGGATGGGGTGTCTTTCCTCAGGTTGTTCACGGTCTAGTGTGGATGCTGTGACAGAAATGCAAACACAGTCTGTGGTTTAAATTCTTATTTGGAAGGTTTGGAAAGGCTTTATGATAGGGAAGAAACATTGGAGTTAATAGGGCTGCATGGGGGTCTGTCCAGTAGAAAAGCAGCAAAACGGCATTCCAGGTAGGTGGAAGAATGTGAGCTTATTACACAGCACTCAGGAAGAAAGAGCCAACATAATTGTGGAAGAACTTGGATGCCCCATTCAGAATTTACACTTGATCCAAACCAGTTTCTCAGCCTGGGCACTACTGACATTTTGGGTGGGGTGACTCTTGGTTGAAGGGGCTGTCCTGTGCATTGTAGAGGTTTAGGAGCTTCCATACCCTCTACCTACTAGATGCCAGTAGCACCTCCCCCCGAGTCATGACAACCAAAAATGTCTCCGGGTTTGCCAAATGTCCCCTATGAGACAAAATCACCTCCTGAGGAGAACCACTGTGCTGAAGGCACCAAGTACACTGCGATATGGCATGGCAGGGATGGACGTGTACTCTAGGAACAACTTTGGCAATCGTGTAGGCATAGGCAAGAAAAACTCTAGGATCAGACACACCCATGAGTGGATAGTTTGGTCGTATGTAACAGCCTCTTCAGGCTGGCTCTAAAGTCCTCACAGGCTCTGAAAATATCAGTGATACTTTCTATAAGGTGTTAAAAAAAAAACCCCACAAAACCCCCACATTGTTTTAAGCTCTTGTTGAATATGATAAACTGTGTTTGCCCCCATCCCCCAGCAATTAACGGAAGATTGTTTGGAAATAACCAAGGTCTGACGTTTCACGTTGGGGATGAAGTGAACTGGTATCTGATCGGCATGGGGAGCAAATATGACCTGCACACAGTTCACTTTCATGGTCACAGCTACACATACACGGTAAGAGCTTTCGGCAGATCCATTTGATGACTGTGGTACCCTGTAAACCAGTTGCTGAGGCAGCATGGCGGGATAACAGGCCTGGAAAGGAAGCAACAAAGCTGGAAGTTGCAGACGTACGATCTATAATGTATTAGATGCACGTAAATAATTATGAACTTCACTCTTCATATCCCATGGACATTAGATAAATACTGGTGGAAGACGAAGTGCATTTCTCACCAATCTGATGTTCTCAATCTATCACAACTTTTGTTTTTTGAAAATTTTTAAACATTTGGTAGCATAAAAGAAAAATACCCAGAACGCTCATATATACATTTTGCCACATTTGCTCTCTCCTATATTTTTTTCGGAACCCAATTGAAAGTAAATTGCAAGCATCATGATTCTTTACCCCTAAATACTATGGCATGTGCACCCTAAGAAGAAAGACAATCCCCACCCTACCACAATTATACAATCAGCCTCAAAATTACATTAATTCAATGATACAAGCTAATATACAATTCATTCAAATATCCCCAGTTGTCCCTAAAATGCTCTTTATACATTTTTTTGTTTGTTTGTTTGTTTTTAATTCAGGACCTAATCGAGTTTCATTCATAGTATTTGGCTGCCATCATTATATCTTTGCTAAAATCAGAAGAGACCCTCTGCCTTTTTTTTCTTGCTGTTTCATAACATTTAATTTTTGAAGGTTCCGGGCCAGTTTTATAGAATGTTCAGTGTCTGCATGGGTTTGATAGTTTCCTCATGACTGGGTCCATGTCAAACAAATTCAGCAAGGACACTACATAGGTGCTCTTCTCGTGAATCACTCAAGAGGTCCGTGACAGCAATAGGTCCTAATACTGCTGAGACTGCATTTGATAACTTGGTTAAGGTGATGTGAACCACTTCTCTCCATTTTAAAAGTATCTTCTTCCTCTTGAAATTAATAAATAAACCGTGAAGTGCTTTTTTAAAAATATACTTTATTTTCTAACAATTTTTCATTTTGTAGTTTTAAAAAGCATCCATTGATGATTCTTCCCAGAATCAATTTTTATAATGGGGATTAAAAAATGATGACTTTCTAATTCTATCATTCGTTCAATATTTATTATAAAACAAAAACTTGGAACTAGATCTCAACCAGCTTGCTGGTACCGTTTTTATTATTATTATTGTGATATTTTTCTATTTTACGTATTTTTAGTCAGTCTTTTTATATCTTCCGTGTGAACTGCTTCTTCTCACCCCACTAGTGATACTTCCTTACAATTGTCTTTTATGATCACTTTGGATTCATCATTTCTCTAACTTATATAAGTATTTAAAATTTTGTCCTTCGACTTTCAGTCTCCAAGTTAGTATCATTTATTTACTAAAGGAGCATTTTTATGACATTTCTTCATCCCAATCCCATACATAAACATTAATGTGTAATTTAAAACCAATTGTACTTATTGCATTTGACACTTCAGACATTTAACTCAACTGCCTGGCGTTAGCACAGTTTATCTTTTCTGAATTGTTAAGTTTCACATAAAGCTTTCCTGAACTCCAGAAGCATCGTGTTCATAGCTTCTTTAGCGCACAGTGTCTATTGTGAGAATAAACTGAATGAGCGTGCACGACTTGGTTTACCCAAAGCTTTTTTTGATGTGCTGCTTTCTCTCCCGTTCTTTAATGAACAAACTCTTTCCTCTTCAACTTTACTTTTTGGCATAACAAACTGTTTTTATTATAGGAACTTTTATATAATAAAGTAGACAGAATGATATAACAGACCCCCATTACCCATGACCCAGCTCCAGCTACCTTGTCCTTCTACACTTATCTATACTCCTCATATTTTTGAAGCAAAAGCTTAGATATTAGAATTATTATTAACTTCATAACTGTTCATATTAAAAACCTTAAAAATTGGAACAAAGGAGAAATTTAAAATCTGGTTGGAGTGTCTTACAGGATATTCGATGTCAAATATAATAGATAGGTCAGTTCAGCAAATGCCTCTAACATGCCTAGAACCATGCTAAGTGTTGTGTGGAGCTGAAAGGAAATCAATGACTTATCTTTCAGGGGCTATTACATTAAACGAAGGATTAACAAGACAAAGAACTTTTCTTCAAGAAGGAAGTGGTAGAAGTTGATTTAAACCTTGGCTCTCACTCCAGAGTCTGAACTTTTGACTGTTTCACAAAACTGTCTCCCTTAGGAATGAGCCTATTTATACCACAGAGTCTAGTGTCACCAGCGCTCAACTCTAGCTGTTCCCTGTCAACCCTTGTAGATGACCTCATCCGGCCTTCCCATCTTCAGGCCGAATTTAATTACTCCAGCGTGATGCAGCCTCTGGGCTTTGCTCCCTGAAACTCCTGGGGATAGCAGAACAGCCTTCTGAGGTTACTAACCTGATGCTGAGACAAGCCAGCTCCTCACAGTTCGTTCCCTAAAGCTACAGTCTCCTGGGGTACCAGGGCTCTAGGCATGTATTGCACATTTACTGGTGCCTTGGACATTGTCGATTCGTAGTAAAATTTTTTTCATATTGTTCTATACATTTTCTGACACCTTAGAAATGCGTCCTATGTCATTTATATTATTTTCACCTTAGATGCAAAATTAAATCTTCCTAAATAGCAATGCCTTGAGCTCACACTCTGCATCCAGCAGAAAACAGCTCAGCCTTCCTCCTGTCTGCCTCCCATTATCTCCAGGGAGTCTTGAGAGCCTACATTTCTCCCAGTCACCCCAACTCTGATTTCCTGCTGCTGCTCATGTCCCCTGCCTCTCACCCCCTGGGGTGGGTATCTTTTCCATCTCTCTGTGCAGTTCCAAAAACAGAACATGTGCCATTTCCTTTGATAGCTCTTCAGCAACCACAATATCAAGGCCATTGTGGATCACAGACTTTTAGTGAAAGTCTGGGCATAAATGAGGTTTGTTTTGTTTTGTTTTCTTGTGTTTTTGGGGGGGGGGCTGTGGTTTCTTTGTTGTCGTTGTTGTTGTTTTGCAGTGCTCCACCGTGAAAACACCTACCATTTGACAGTAGATGCCTCTGTTCTCAATCAGCCTTCCACCACGCGTCACTGACAGCCTCTGGCTCTCCTACTGTTTATTCTCACCCTCAGCACTTGTTTCTCCGCATTCTTCCTCTCCAGACTCTTCTGACATCTTTTTTCTCCTCATATATTCTGGTCTCCATCTTAAGCTGCAGTTGCCAACCTCCACCCCTACACACCATTCTCCAAATACCTCCCGTTTTATTTTGCAGAACAATTTATCTCCCTCTTACTCTCCTCCTAATCCATCTGGACCAGGCCCTGGAGCTTCATCTCTTAAACTCAAAGTTGCCTAAAGCAGTAGTGCTTAGGAGAGAAATTGTTGTTGAGTAACAGCCCTCAGCCCCCCGCCCCAACTCCCAGAAGGCAGACTCAGCTGTAGGAGGCAGGGAGTTCCTCCTCCTCTCTCTTTCCTATCACCATGAGTTTTTCTGATTAGCTGCATCTTGAGAAATGATCATCCTTCACATCACCAATATCCTTAGTTAGAAATATTTCAGTTGGAACCTTTGGGATTTGGGAGACTGGATGTTCTTTGAAATTTAGAGCATTCTGCTGTAAGAGATGCGGGCAAGGTATGCGGGCACCAGTACTGACCACAGGGACCTTTGTAGAGTGAGACATTTTCTTTGCACCCTGCCTAACACTGGGATGTCTGGGACGTACTCCTCCTCCAAACCCTCAATTGTAGTCTGAGGACAGAAAACAATAGCCCCAATGATTGGATCTGTGCAATGGTACTTAGTGCTTTCTAATTGTCATCTAACAAAGTGTATTAGAATTGGGGAGTTACAGCAAATGGTAAGATGTGTAAATGACTGATATCTTTTATAAACCATTTAATGATGTTTTATCTCTTTGTTAAGGATTCGGGACTGTATCGATCTGATGTTTATAACCTTCCTCCTGGGGTCTATCAAACTGTAAAGATGTATCCAAAAGATGTTGGAACCTGGTTATTTCACTGCCATGTTGGTGAACATATTCAGGGTGGAATGGAAAGCACTTACACTGTACTTGAAAGAAAAGGTAAGCGCTGTTAGCCTAACTAATTATTAGTGGTCAGATTTAAATAAATATGGTGTTTATATAAGGATATTTGATCCATTGTAAATTTACAGGATATAACACACCACTCACCACCACTCTTCATTCAAAGATTACTGTTTTGAGATGACCAATATACTCTGATTTTATTTTCTTTATAAAACTTAGGGAACTGTTTATAATCTGATAGAAGATACTCTAGAGTTGCCCAGACTCACATAATATATGCACAAGGTTTGAACAATTTGTAGAAGTTGAAATACAAATGTCTATTGAACCTATAAAATATCCAACTTTGCTAATAACCAAATTACTTAAAAATCACATTTAAACAACAATTAGATACCTTTTTAAGTATATTTTGGCAAATATTTCTTTTTTAATGATCATATCAATACAGTGTTCTGAGATGGGTGCATTACATATACTTTGGTGATAATTCCACCTGGCAGTTGATCTTAAAACATTTTCCACAATGAAGAAAAAGATTTGTCACCGTTTTATTTTATGCTAGTGGAAAACTGAAAATAAGCAAATGATCTACTATAAATTTGCTACATTTATCATCTAAAATATTATGAGGGGAGAGTCAATGTGGACAGATCCTCTGAATCCTGTCTGAATATAAGGACTATGTTTCTCGCAAAGCCAAAAACTGATTAGGCCAAAATATAATTTTTACCTACAACATCCTATATTAATACCAATAATAATATCATTACTAATACAGCTGTAATAATTATTACTCTTAATCCTATTCATGTACATTCTTAGCAAAAGAGACTTTGGTGCGCTGTCCAAGAAATAAATGCCCCATTTAAAACATCATTTCTTTGGGAAACTAGATTCTGCGTTTCAAATAATATAAGCCAAACTTCGTTGGGTCTACACGTCATCTGTCCCCATGGGAGGGTGACAATGATGTTCCTCTGAACTTAATAAGTAAACTTTCATGGAGAAAGTGATGGTAGTCATTTTAAGGATTTCTTTTAAGGATGTTCTTGAGGCTTACATAAATTTTGTATTTATTCTGTGAATGTATGTAGTCATTTAGTTTAATAGTCTAACTTAGAAATGTATTATATAATATCAAGTTAACTCTTGAAGCTTTCTTTTTTGCAGCATAAATATCTTTCTGATATGAATATTGCGAAGCCCACGAGCAGAGGCAAAGCTGCCAGAGAAGGAAAACTCCAGGGTCAAAGGAGTACAGGAGGGACCAGCTAAAGATGTTCATGACAATGTATCAGGAAAACTAGTTTGAAATAAATGTGTTCTTAGTAAGTTTTGTGTGTGAGCTGCTTCCTATTTCTGTAAGTTGACAGTGGGGTGATGTCTGTGCTGTGCCTGTGGTGGTGTAACAAGGCTTTTACCAAATGGCTGTGGGGGTTGGCAGGCGGGACAAAGAGAGCAAGTGCAAACTGAAGTCTTGCTCAACTAGAAAAACAAAAAAACAAACCAGGAGCACGCGATTCAAGAATTTACCCTAAACTGCAACATTTGTAAACATTTAAGAAATGAAATTCTTGCTCTTGCTTCCTCTTGCTATGTGATCTGCTTGTACCCAGCAGCTGCCTGGTGCTTTCCGCCATGAGTAGAAGCAGCCTGAGGCGTGCGCCAGATGCAGCTGTCCCAGAATCACTTACAGGACTTCTGGTCAAGATGGCAGAATAGACAGTCCCCAGCATCACTCTCTCCCACAAATCAACCGAATTACAACTATAAAGAAGCAACGACAGCCAAGCTAGGGCTGGAAGAGCTCAGGTGAAGAGGAGGAGAGACCAACGGGGTACATGAAGGCAGGAGAAGCCATAATGAGAGAAAGAAAAAACTGCTCTGACCATTTCAAGCCCTGGCCACTTCCAGGCTGTAGCTGCTGAGTGCGTGGAGCAGGAGCTGGCAAAAGCTGCAGCTGTGCCCTTCAGATGAAGTTGCTTGGAGATTGCAGGGGAGAAGAGGGCTCTAATGGCCCCCAGGCCAGCAAGACCACTAATAGGGTTCCCATGGACCCACATAGGACTGAGGAGCCACGGACAACAGAAAAAGGAGCCACTCAGAGGCCAGCGAGTCATCGCAAGGGACCAAAGCACGGCCCGTCCCATGGGGAGTGTTTGCAGCACAGGTGGTGGGGGAAATGGGCCCTCTGGGGAACACTGGAGCACAGCAAGGACAGCTGATCTGCCCCCCAATCAGTGAAGGACCACTCAGAGGAGAATGGTCAGGAATATAGAATTGCATTGATGAAAAGACTCAGGTCCAGACCAGAGTTTCTACACAACCCAGGTGCACTGGATCTCAATAGACCCAGAAGTACCTATAAAGTGAACCATTAAACCCTGAGCAGCACAAAAAGCCTTCCCTAGGGAAGCAGCAGCAAAGCAGCAACTTAGCTCAATCACAGAGCTCAAGTGCTGGTCCCTACAGGAAGTTCCCCCATTTTAGAAGTAAACAGAGGACAACAAATTAGTTCCAGCACAGAGTTTAAATGGTGGGAACAGCAAATAAGCCAACACAGACTGAAAGAAAAAACAAAGTACCTGCAACCAGAGACAAAATTTGGTATTAACTAGTAAAGGTTTCATTTCACCAAAGAACACCTGTAACACCTAAGGACTGAAAGTCCCTTGGGCTACCAAGCCAGAAAGTGGGGAGGTCCGGGGGCCTCAGCAATGCCCCCCTGACACCTGCAGCCAGCCCAGTGGTGACCATTGAGCCACCACAGGAAGCACCCCAGGCTCTCCTGAGCCAGGGCAGTGGGGTGCTGAGGGCCTCAGCTACACCACCCCGACACCTGCAGCCAGCCCAGTGGTGACCTCCGAGCCACTGCAGGAAGTGCCCCAGGCTCTCCTGAGCTGGGGTGATGGGGAGCCAAGGGCCTTGGCCATGCCCCGCTCATACACACAGCCAGCCTAGCAGCCACCACCAAGCCTCAGCAAGAAGAGGCCTGGATTCCCCAGCTGGAGTGGTGGGGGGTGAGGGGTTTTGCCACACCCCCTGACATCTGCATCCAGCCCAGCAATGACCAAGCCACCACTGGAAGCCCCCAGTGTCCCCTGTGGGAATGAGGGGGGTGCCACAGGCCTCAGTCCTACCCCTCCACCCTCCTTCTTCCATCACATTTCCTTCCCCATTCCCCTCTACCCCTCTCTCCCAGTTGCCCAACAGCTCCACAACAACATCCTAGAATGTAAAAAAAATAATATTAATAAAACTACATTTTCTAAAAAAAAAAAATGCCAGACTTTCATCCACCTTCTCCACAAAGCCTTTTCTAGTTCTCCCACTATAGCACTGACAAAGATTCTTTGCTTGACCAGATTCCACTCAGGCTCCTGAACCTTCTCCCAGGCCTATCTGTGTACTTCATTGTAAAATCCAGTTTTAGCAAGAACTGTGCTAACAAGTTTAGCAAGAACCCCTCACCCTTGTTATCTGATCACTCTTAATATCTCATCAGGTTCCTCATCCTCCACTGTCCCCCAGGTGATGTTTGATCACCCTGATCTGTCTTCAGCAAGAATACCGTTTGGTTGGTCTAGCCAGAATTTCTCTTACAAGCCCTGGTATTACCGCTTACCAATTTTCCATCCACTGATTGCCACCCTGTACCTTGGCTATGAATTCCCACTTGCCCATGCTATATTTGAGGTTGAGGTGAGCCCAATCTCTCACCCCCACTGCAAAGTGCCATTGCGCTGGTCCCTGCACCTGATGCTATGGTCCTAAATAAAGTCTTCCTTGGCGAGCTTTAAAAAAGAAAGAAAGAAAGAAATGAAATTTTCACAGCTAGGTAGGCATTTGAATCAGTCTTTTAAACGCAAATCCTTACATTATACTCTGCCTTAGGACTGGAAGACTGTAGGTTACAGAATGCATAGTTGCCGGTTTTCCAGAAAAATAAAGATAGGGACTCGTGTTCTGACCTGGTATCTGGCAATATTAACAGTTGGGAGGTGTTCCGCCATAGGTAACAGAAAACCCAGCTAAGAGGGGATTATCAATGCTCTTTGTCTCGTATAAGAAAAAAGTTTGGAAGTAGGTGGCTGGAAGGGTTGGTTCAGCACCTTGGTGATGTCAGGGCCAATGTCTCCAATTCCCTGGGCCTTTCCCTCATGACTATTGCCTCATAGTTGCAGGATGGTTGCTGCAGCTCCAGGTATTACATCCACACTGAAAACAAAGAAGAAGGAAAAAGGTATAGCACCAATCACATCTTCCCCTTTTATCAGGAAAGAAAAAAGTCTTCTCAGGAGCCTCTGATCAATTTCTGCCTATGTCTCATTGGTCAAAACTGTATTATCTGGCTACTCCTAAATTCAAGGGAGACTGGAAAAGAATTTTTGTAGCCAGTACAGTGAAAGCAATGAGGGAGAAGAGATTTGAAATGTCTTGTGGGTTGGCAACAGCCTCTGCTTTAGACAATAGGTAAGACTGTTGAAAGCAGGGATTGGTTAAACAAACGGTTTAGCATGAGAACTGGAATGAAAGTCAGACTTTCGTTCTTTGCACTTTCTAACTTGTTAGCTGTGTAACACATGGATACCTGGAGTATTATTAAGCAAATCCCTGACATCATATTATTCCACCCCACAATACTCGAATACGCCTTTTTGGCAGAGAAGGACTTTTAAAAATCAACATATTAACAATGCTATTATAACATTGAATAAAATAACAATAATACTTCACTCTTTGATATTGAAACTAATAATAACCTATAAAATATGGATGTAACTAGCTCCTTCATAGAAGCAGTCCAAGTGTGAGATTTTAAAGGCATTGCGGATAAAACTAGAATATTCTTTAAGAAACTGCAAGGGGTGTTGCCCAAATCTCATCAAGAATAATATTTAATTTGTCTACTCATTTGTTCATTTAAGAACATAGTCCCAGACTTTGACTTAATGAATGTGTGAAGTGTGATTTAGTAAATAGAACTGAATGCATTCTTAACAGGGGAGAGTCAAAAGACTAAGAGTGTCAGGGGGTGTGTTGCCTGCCCAAGTGTTGGGAGGTGGTCTTATTCTAATAGTGAGTACCCAGTATTTGGACAAAAATGTTAGAGTGAAAAATTAAAGGAAAAAAAGGAATATGCTTTAAGAATATCCACTCTTGCTCAAGCTCTATACTTACCAAGAAAACTTTGTTCTATGATATGATATTCTGAATAGATCTATAAACAGGGAGGATGTGCCTCTAAATTTAAAAAGACCAATAATTCCTTTACTTTTAAAAGGATAAACTATCATATTGATCTATTCTTCAGTTTATGTGCAGTCATTTGGCCCCTCCATCCCCTGTCACCTTTAAGTAAACTGATAAAAATGAAGGCTCTGAATGTGACAATGGACAAAATCCTTCCAAAGTGGGAAAAGACTAGGAGGCCCAGGCTAACACGGTCTGGAGCAGCTGTGGTGCTTCCCCGTGTGGCCTGAATGTCATGCCCTGCCTCTCATTTCTAGGGAACTGGGAGTAACAATAAGCTTTTCTTTCAATGGCATTGGCTTCTCTGTGTTGACACTCAATTACCTTCTATAAATTAAGATCCAAACACAAATCAAAGTGTTAAGAGCTATGCAGAATATTACCCCAGTATGGTGTGGAAGAGAGGAAATGAGGTTAGGGATGTCAAAGGAACAGCACATTCAAAGAAACTCATGCATTGAAGTTCTATGTAATCAAGTCCAGTGAACAAGTTACTCTTTAACCATTAAAAAAAAATTCTATCATCGTGGTTCTCTTTCATTGCTAATAAATCATATCCTTTGATTTCTATATCATTCAAGGTAGTAAGAGAACAAGAATGAAGGATTAATTGAAATCCTTATGTCATTAAAAAAAAAGTCTCTTTCCCATAGTACTGTAGACTTCATCATCAAGTCTTTTAGCAGATTAGTCCAGACTTTCCCTCTTCCCTTGTCTGTGACCACGTTACATGCCAGGAGCTGATGAGCAGGGCCATGACCCACTAATAGGCAGCCAAAGGGGGATGGAGTGACCGAGGACCTATCTAAGAAACCATTCCCAAAATGAGCTGACCGCTAGAGCAGAAGGGACCAGCTGTGCTCACACTGTGCTGTAGTGAGTCAGTTACTCATTACCGAAGTTCTGTATGTGACCACACTCACAGATAAAATTCCAGAGTTACACAATTTCCTCTGAAGAAGGAAGCAGTGTGGTGGTCAGACTGGTCAGGGACAGAATGACCTGCTATTTCTGCGTTGGCATGAAGTAGAGGTTAAGAGCCAGTTCTCAAGGATCAACAAGAAAGACACTAGGGGGTATGAACAGGAACAGTGGAGGTGGAGAGAGTGCATCCTGCCAGGCAGAAATAAGCTGAAGCGCTGTTCTGTAAAGGAGGCTGCTTCCTTGACTTTAGCCATTATCAGCCTCAGAATCTTAATTGCTAGAAACAGATGAGACTTGCCCAGTCCATAATCTTTAAGATAACAAGAAAAGAAATTGTGGAAAATGATTAAAACATGTGCTGTGTAACTCTATTCAGATTTCTAAACCATTCACTTAGACATATGGTAGTTACTTATAACAAATTGCAAAGGCATACCCCGAAATTTGGAAGTAAAAACCTTTCAACAGGCACAGCAAGGAGGACAGGCTGTTTGGTAGTCTGAATTCCTCTCTTCTCTTTCCTGCAAGCTCTAAGACCGCTGAGCTTCTTCTGGTGCCCTCTGCCCCTGCTCTTCTTGTCTCAACCCTGTCTTTGCTTCATTACGCATTTTTTGAATGCATAAAATTCCCAATTGCAAGATTGTCCAAAGTTCACTTTTAGGTATCAACTCTAGAATCACTGCAATGAAGTTTGCAGTGCTAAATGACTCTGCCAGTGGCTGGTGAATTATTAGCCCCCAGTTAGTTCTCCCTCTTATTTAGATAGTCCTAAATTCAGAGAATTCTCCCCATTTCCCGCCATACAGCAGTTCCGTGCATTTTGACGGGAAGAGTAACTGCTACAGAACAGGACAGAAATATGAACTTCATGACCTTTCCCGCAGTACACTGGCAGTGGTCCAGGCACTGGTATGAGAGGTGTTGTAAGTACTCATTTTGGAGCCCTCAGACACCATTTGAGCAGGTTGGTTTGTTTGTTGGATGGTTGGCTAGTAGAATTTGCTGGAAGAGACAAATTTGGGGATGGTTGCCGTGCTCTGATCACTCTCCTGCCATCCCACAGCACTGGGGCTGAGTTCAAGCACAGAATACAGAATGAGAAAGAAATGGAAATGGCTGGGACAGCTGCTGGCTCATGTAGTGGCTTCCAACCAATTAAAAGAGTCTCCCTGCCCTAGGAGAATAAACTGCTAAAACGTGTCTCTTCTATGTGGACCATTTGGAGAAAAGAGCCTTCTGGGCACCAACTTTGAAAAGGAATAGCTTCCTATAAGTCCAGGGGAGTCTGGGGCAGATTTTAGCCCCACTGCAGCCGTCTCAGTGGATGTGAGGATACACTCGTTCAAGGAGGCTCAGAAGGAGGCCTTGGGGCATCCTGGGTGCTGTGACTCTGTTTTCTGTATCAGGTTACCTTGATTATTACTGGCTGGTGGAAGGAGCTTCTCCACTATGTGCCTTAACATGGGTCATTTCAGTTAATCTGACAACTGTTCTCTGAGGCTGAGATTTCATGGATGACTAGACTTTAGCTGAGATTAAGCAGCCTGCCCAGTGTTCCGTGGCAGCACCAGATCTCCATCTTCATCCTGCTGTTTTCCCTGGCACTCATTATTCCTCTTCCCTGGTTTATTTTTCTCCATAGCACTCACCACTAATACTGGGTATTTCATTTTTCATTGGTATGCTGTCAGTTTCCTTCAAGTACAACGTAAATTCCATCAGGGTAGATGTTTTATCTACTGCTGTAACCCCAGTGCTTAGAATAGAGACTGGCACACAGAGGGGCTCATTCAACAATATTTGCTAAATGAATGAATTCTTCACACATCACTACCAAACTATGTCAACAAGCAGCCGTTGTCAAATACTTACATAATGCTTTGAGGTTTTTTTAGAGAAAAAAATTATATTAACATCAAATGTCAACAGCTATCATCAGGATTTTCTTCAGCTAAAGAAAAAACACTTCATACTTTTAGACACACATTTCAAGACTAAAAACAGGGTTTTAATAAAATGCCTTCTACCCTAAAATTCATGCCCACTTCAAAGAGAAAAATCCCAGGCTAATACTAGGATACTTTCATTTACTCAGACCAATATTTGCCTTTGAAGAGAGGTTTATTTATGGCTAATTTCTTTGATGATTAAAACAAAATTATTGGCCCCTACTATGCTCTGCTAACTATTTGCATACAGCAATACAGAATGATCCGGTAAAGTTTCTCTGCAGATGTGTTCAGAGCTCACAGAACAGTTAAGTCCTTTAAAATGAAATTCTTATTTTTGGTTACTTAAATTTGGTATGCTAAATATTTTCTTTCATATCTTAAAGTTTCAATTAAGTTTTAGTTAGGCTTTTTGAAATAGTAAAAAGCAACATGTTTTGGTTCATTTACCTAATCTTTATCCTGATTTACTGGAAGTTCTCTGTATGCAGGGCACTGTGCTGTGGCATAATTGTTAGGAGAACAAAGGGAGAATTTAGAGGCGTTCTCTGCCCTCCTGGAATTTACACGATGAATGGGAAAAGGCACAGAGCTACGCATATGCTAGGGCCTCCAACACTAACTGCTGACTTTCTGTTTATAGTCAGAGAAGCCTGGCAACTGAGAACTGTTTTTTTCTGGGTTACGAGAACTGAACTCAATTGGAAAATGTTATTTGCTCTGAGGAAACGGTGTACTCTTGTGCAACATTAAACTGTGTAAATCAAGCAAATAAAGGAAGAAAACCTTATTTATAAAATTGCCTGCTCCTGATTTCAGTTGTTTCTCAAGCTCCAACAGGGTGGAAATATGAAGATTTTGATGCTTAGTATTTTTCTGTTTTTATATAGTACCCCCGGCTGGGCGAAAGATAAGCATTACTACATAGGAATTATTGAAACAACTTGGAACTATGCCTCTGACAATGGGGAAAAGAAACTTATTTCGGTTGACACGTAAGTCACTATTTTTATTATTTATGGACCAAATTTATAATTATCAATTTAAAAAATAAAGATAAAATATTTCTTTAATTTGTCATATACAGAAACTGCAAAATGTGGCCTTAAAGCCCATGACACTTTCGTTAATCTCCTCTATATCCTGTATATTTTTAATTTGAGAGGCTGCTCCTTTTCTGTTGTTCCTGGGGAACTGCGTTTGGCCTCCTATTGCCCCCCTGGTTATTAGTGCATCTCCCATCAGGATTCTGGCTTTTTGCTTGTTTGTGCAGAAGTTCTTTAATTTAAACAATGACTGTATAAAATGCCATGTTTATTACACCATCTACTGGCTATTAATGATAAGAATATTATTTTTTTTAATCTTTCAAAACATTGTTTATAGAAATAAAATACGATTTTAACAAATTTGATTCTGCCTAATATTTGTTGAGTGACTCTGGACAATTAATTGATTAATTGTATTACTCAGCTTCAGAGTCCCAGTAAGCATATCTCGTAGGGTTCTTTGAAGAATAGATACATGTAAAGCTCTTAGTATAGTGCTGGGCACATCACATATATGCAAAAACGTTAGATACTTATTATACTGACCCCCCAAAACTCTGTGTAGCTTAAATATTTAAATGTTTCAATTGAAAACCCCCTATTTTGAGCAGTATTCACTATACATGCAAACAATAAAGTATAGTTATTTTTGAAGTTTTTTGTTATGGAAGTTTATCTATACTGAAGTCATCATCACTTTTAATACTGTTAAACATTTACCACCAAATGGAAATTGGACATTCAAAACTAATATTTGTAAAAAAACTAACATTTGCATTTTAATGGCAAAAAACCACAAATAAACCCAATGACCTTTAGCTACAAAAATTCTGTCTTTAAAAAATAGCTAAACAAGCATGACAAATTTCATAATTGTTGACTCTTGTTGATGGGTATATGCTATTCTCTTTAACTTTTTATATGATTGAAATTTTTCACAGTAAAAAATAAATGCATACCTTATAATAATATGTAATTATCAAGTTATTAATTTAATGATATGCAGTAAGGAAAGTCTCTAACCTAAAGATAACTGGTTGTAAATAAAACTAGTATATCTTTCAATTTTTTTTAAAAACCTAGTTTTGAGATAGTATTCTTTTCTTAGGAGTATGACATATTTTTACAGCTTTACCAGAAGCATGATTTTGTATGGATTCAGTATGTTCCTGATTAAATATAATGTAAATTATACATGGTTTTTATTTCCACGGATAAAGTCAGACACATTAAAAAATAAAAGCACTATCTGCTCCATGTCCCCCCTGCACCCCTCTGAGCCATGGTTCATGATCAAAAATCAAATCAGCTTTACTGGGCATAAACTAAGTGCAAGACATTGCCCCATCCATACTTCAATAAAGAGGTATCTAATTCTAGAAATTAGGGAATAGAAGCATGAAGGAGGTTGAGAATTTGGGGAGGCAAAGGGAATTCCTTTGTTTTTAAATACTCCTTGTGGCCTGTCTTGCCAGGAGGGCTATGCAGTGAGTATAATCTTGTTTACCCCATTGTCATTTAAAAGGGATATTTAATAGGGACACTTAAAAGGAAAAGTGGGGCATCTTTCAGTTATGCAGGTCAGTTCTCTTTTTGTGTGGTGGTTAAAAAGGAGTGGAAACCAACAGCCTGAAGAGCCAGGTGCGACAGAGTGAAGGATGAGTGTGAGGTAGACCATTGGATTTAAGCTGGATGTGGACTTTGAAAGTCTGGGATGATGAAGCAGAAGATATATATTGAGATGGCAGGAACTCCATCTGTTATGAGCACTGCTGGTCACTAGTACCCAGAACATAGGAGACACGAAATCAATATTTGTAAATAAATAAAAATGAATGAATGAAAGGTATGCAGAAAGCTAAAAGGAATTATAGGCCATGTTGTAAACTTTCTCGTGTTCCTTGCGTGGACAGATTCATGCTATATAATGAATCAGGCAACAGAATAAAATAAAAGACAGTTTTACAGGTTATACGTAGGGTTAGTGTAACTAAAAACATCGGAAGATATTAAAAGAGAAAAATGTATAAATTTTTTTTGTCTAGGAAAACAGAGTTTTTCTCTCTGGTATTAGTGCCAGTAATATTTATTTCTATTAGGGTGAGGTGGAGAGTAATTTCCTTATACTCAGTACTGCCATTTCCTTGGGTCAGTGTCTGATCTGTCACTTCAACAAATCAATAAATAGTTAAAGATTCCATAAATTATAGTTTCGGGTCCTAAGCTATTTATATTTAATAAAGAATAAAAGACATACATGTAAAAATAATTAAACATAGTAGTGTGCTCTGGGCCTATAGTAGGCATTAATTAAGTATTTATTGAATTAATTGACTACAATAGCAAAAAATAATAATACTCCTGTTATCTTCAGGTTACTTTTTTTTTTTTCTGCTCACCTAAAGTGAAAAATGTTTTAAGTACAAGAACAGCCATCACAAAACTCTTTTACTCTTGACTTCAATGGTTCTCACTCAGGCTTGGTGACTTTCTTAACATACAGTTCTAACAAACTTTTTTACCTAGTTTTCCATCCTATCGCAGGTTTAAAAAACAAATGGTATAGTGAAGATGTCATTATAAGCAGATCCAATGACCAAGGAGAAATAACAGCACAAATCCTGACCAAAGAAATAGACAACAAATGAAGAATATTCCACCCTGCGATATAATCATAATTATTAAAATTATGATCTTGAGAGACCAGGATACAATAAGTAGTCAATAGATGTTCATTTTTACTAATATTATCAGAAAAAGGTAGACTTTCTCCCCAGTATATCCTGTGTAAGAAAACAGGGTAGATCCCTATACTGGCCAGCTGCCAATAAAAAAAGAAAGAAAACAGGGAAGCAAACAAAATATTTTAAAAGAAAAAACTTGGACTGAAGACATTCATTTTACCACTGTTAAAAGGTAAACTTGGACATATTAAAATTTTAATAAGTTTATTTGAGCATTTAGCCACTCCTGATTCGGGCAGCACCAGACCACAAGATGTTCAGTGTTTCACTTTGGAGGTGGTGGACAGGAGGGAGGAAACTTTTGTAAGGTGTTTGTGGAAGCAAAACTAAGAAAATTTGTTTGATTAGTTAAAGTGGAAAGTCCCTAGTTAGAGGTTAGAAGACAGTTTCCGACAGGTAAAGTCTCTAGCTGGAGGTTAATTGGTGGCATCTGATTGGTTAAGCTTAAGTTTCATTTAGCTGTTTACATTGAATTGGGTTTTGCTTTGCTTACACAGGAGCCTAATGGTCTCCCAGTTAATTGTTTTAACACCCCTTAAAAAATAATTTAAAAATTTTTAAATGGTCCTTAAAGAGGTGCAATTGTTAGCAAAAATTATCTGGAAAGATTCACTTATAATGATTCATTTTCCAAGGTTGCCAAATAAAAAATAGTAAGCAGTAACTAGTGAAAGGGAGCACCGACCTGAGCTGATAAGACGACAGGACCCGAGCTGACAGTTCGCCAGAGAAGTTCCACTTTATTCAAGGACTGCGTGTATATTTATAGGGAGCTGCGTTCCGGGTTTTGATAGGGGGTGGACAGGCGGTAGCTGATTGGACGGGGCTGGGCAGGAAGTGAGCCTTGACCTGTGACTGGCTGAGGTTTGGCGCGGGTGGGCTTGGTTGTTGGCACCGGCGGGCTTGTTTACTGTGGAGAAGAACCCGGAAGGGCACCATATTGCTAGGGGATGCTTTCCTCCCTCCCCCTCCGCTTGAGTGCCCATGGTGTCCTTACAACTAGGGTGAAACAACAGTTCACACAGCAGCAGGTATGAAGAGCTAATTGAGTGACTATAACATTTCACACCTTTTAAGCTCTACAGTTGATTATCACAATTTCTCCTGAGAACAGAGATGAAAGAAAGTTGACCAGTAAGTGCTGTGTCCATGCTGTGCTTGGGAAGCAAGTCTAGTCGGGACCCGTAACTCACCTACGTTTGCACTATGTACACCTAGGTTGAGTTTGCCAAAGTCTTGTGCCAGTTAATTTTTGACTGTTTTCCTAATGATTCCTGTGTGTGGTAGGCAGAATTTCTAAAATGGACCCCCAAAGATGTTCTACCCTAAATCTCCAGAACCTGTGAACAGGATGAGATATCACTCCATGATTTACAATTTAGTCAATGGCACAGATGACCTTAGGGAGATTGTCTGGGTAGGCCTAAACTAAACACAAAAAGTCCTCTGGTGGCAGAATAGGAAGTCAGGGAGATTCGAAGGGTGTTCCATACACTATTGCTGACTTGAATATGAAAGGGGCCACTTGAGAAGGCATACAGGTGGCCTTAAGGAACTGGGAGAGGCCCCCAGCAGCCAGCCAGCCAGCAAACAGGGATTTCAGTCCTACAACCTCAATGAATGGAATTCTGCCAGTGACCTGAACCAGGAAGCCTCAAACAAGTAATCAGCCCACATAACCCCTTGATTTCACCTTGTGATGCCCTGAGCTGAAACCCAGCAAAGTCTGCCAGACTTCAGACCCACAGAACTATGAGATTATAAATGGGCTCTCTGGTATTGTTTTAAGCTGCTATGTAATAATTTGTTATGCAGCAATAAAAAACTATTATGTCTCAATTAATGAAGCCAAAAGTCCAGAGGCTTTTCACCTGTAATACCCAATTTTTAGTAACCATGTCTAAACATAAACAAAGACCACCTGAGTGAATTCTGAACTCATGGGAGGGAATAGCATTATTATTATCTTACTAAGGCATTATTTAAAAAATTAATTTCCTTACCATTAAAAACCCACTTCTGGATCTGTGTCTACCAGAAATTATAGGAGTTGGCTTTTTTAAAAATGGGGGGTGAAAAATAGGGAATGTGATTACTGTGAGGGGACATATCTATTGTAATGGGTAGAAAAGAGCATATTACAATTGTCAACAGGAAAACTACAATAAATGTGAATTATTTGTTTGGTTCAAAGGACAACTCTATTAGATTCTTGTGACTGAATTATCTGACTGGCAAACTTCCTGTGAGCTTCTAGTAACTGACCCTTTGTTCTCAAGCTGTGCTGTTGGAATGAAATAAACATCCCCTGATGAACTTTTGATGTTTCTTTGAAGACAGATTATAAATAGACCTTTCTCAAAGTATCTCATGATGTGAAATATTTCCCCATTTGGTTAAGACAATTTTTTCACAATAAAAGGCAAGACAGAAAAACCAGTTTGAATATTACAATATACATAAAAGGAATTCTAAATGTTAAAAACCCTGAATATATTATAGCTTCTGAACAATTATTTTAAAAGTAATTTTCACCCCCCTAAAAAAATCTTTGTGTAGAAAAAAATGAGTCAAAAAGTTTAGGCAATGCTCCTCCTGTTTTAGGAAGGAAAATTTCAATGTAATGGAATAATTTTGACAAAGCTTTCTATAGTTTATTGAAATGGGATGTGATGTATTTCTAAGTGTCTGGCTACTACAAGGGCTACTGCAAGGCTAAGGCTGATGTCACAAATCCTACTCACAGTGCCAATTGTCTAGCTCTTAATCCTGTTCATGATGCCAATTGTAAAGCTAGGGAACCATGCTATTTGTCGTGGTTCTTTTACCTGCCGGTAATCCTGCACCCCAACTGGGCCAATGGTTGAGCTAGGGCTGGGTCTGGAGCTCCCAGACCTCTCAAGCCCATTCACAGACTGGGTAGACCTCTCAAGCCCATTCACAGACTGGGTAGACCTCTCAAGCCCATTCACAGACTGGGTCATAAACCCTTCACATGCCTGGCTGGGTCACCAGCCCCCTCCACACAGGTCTACAAGCTAGGCAACTGGCCACACAGTCCTCGGAAGCTGCAGGTCTGGAAAAACATGGCCCCACAGGGCAGGTGCCCGAGGCAGTAAAAATACCAGCCAAAGTAGTGCGGTGCATGAGCACTCACTCCACCCACATTCACAGACTGGGTCATAAACCCTTCACATGCCAGGCTGGGTCACCAGACCCCTCCACACAGGTCTACAAGCTAGGCAACTGGCCACACAGTCCTCGGAAGCTGCAGGTCTGGAAAAACATGGCCGCACAGGGCAGGCGCCCGAGGCAGTA
This sequence comes from Galeopterus variegatus, assembly GCF_000696425.1. Classification (NCBI taxonomy): domain Eukaryota; kingdom Metazoa; phylum Chordata; class Mammalia; order Dermoptera; family Cynocephalidae; genus Galeopterus; species Galeopterus variegatus. The sequence continues at coordinate 30,956 of NW_007730938.1, read as the reverse complement.
AAAATACCAGCCAAAGTAGTGCGGTGCATGAGCACTCACTCCACCCACACAATGTTTACCAAACCACCCTGAACCGGCTCCGAGGTGAGGGGAGCCTGACCAAATTATTCCATTTTCCCAACACAAAGTATGCTACAGTAACATCTACAAGCTAGGCAACTGGCCACACAGTCCTCGGAAGCTGCAGGTCTGGAAAAACATGGCCGCACAGGGCAGGCGCCCGAGGCAGTAAAAAATACCAGCCAAAGTAGTGTGGTGCATGAGCACTCACTCCACCCGCACAATGTTTACCAAACCACCCTGAACCGGCTCCGAGGTGAGGGGAGCCTGACCAAATTATTCCATTTTCCCAACACAAAGTATGCTACAGTAACATTAAGAAAATATAAATACACACTTCATTTAAATGAAGACAAGAATTTGAGGGTTATTTTTATTTTTATTTTTTTTTCCTTTTTGTCTTTTTTCGTGTCCAGCAACAGACCGCAACCCTCAGTGTTGCGCCCGTACCGGACCGGGACCGGCAACGGGATCGCAACCCTCGGTGTTGCTCCCGCCCCTTGCTCAGCCAGTGAGCGGGAACCGGTCTGTATGTGGGATCCGAACCCTCGGCGGGAGCACCGCCACACTCCCAAGCGGCACACTGTAGCGCAGTGCGCCACCGGGCAGGCCCTGAGGGTTATTTTTAAACTTTGGCCTGCGTAAGATGTGTATCAACAGAGTATGGTAGAGCATAGGGGAGAATCTCTATCTAAATATTATCGGACAGTCTTCTAGAAATAGGAGCATATCCAGACTGTGAAGAAAATCTTCCCTGGGGCTTAGACAAGCCTGTGTGAGACAGACGGCCCAGGGTTCTTTGGTGGGGCCAGAGAGGAATCACAGTTTTGCACTGCAGACTTTGCAGCTGCAGCTGTGCGCCCGACTGAAATTGTGTGCTCATTGACCCCTCTCAGCTGTATGGACTGGATGAAACTGCTTTTAATCTCAGTGGTCTTCAGTGCCTCACAATTTTGCTGTTGTTAAAGCATATATTTGTTAAGACTCCTGTCCACATTAGTGCTGTGGATTTGGGGGCAGAGTTCACACCTGTGACCTGCTCTTTTCCCATGCATTTCTGTGTCCTTGAAGTCTCTCTGAGCTTTCCCAATTTTTTTTCTATTTTGCTGTAACAAAATGGGAAATTGCAACACATGATTAGAAGGTGAAAGTTCATAGGAGAAATGAGGGCATACCATGGTTTTGCCACTCCACACTGGGTGCAAAAAATGCCATTTTATTTTTCTAACTTCCAGTGTGACTCTTCTGTCAGGATGAGGAGGCGGGACAGGAAACACCATCTCAGTCATTTTTCAGTGAACAATTCTGCATCCTTTGGGAATCCTGGGGTTTAATACAAACTGGGAGAATTGGGTTCCTCAGTATATGGTAGTGACTATGAAAAGCTCATCGTGGAAGCCCCTTGGTCAATCCAGAGGACGGTGGCTCTGTTATTTCCAACACCTGCCCTCTCTGCCCAAACTCACTCACCAGGACCACTGCCAAGAGGCCATGCTTCCTGCCCCAGCACTGAGGCTAAATCCGTATAGCTACTGTGAGCAGAGGTCTGGCCACTACCAGGGTATGGCCAAGGAAACAGAACTTTGCACCTTTCTGTCTCATGGTATCAAGGAATCCCACTGCCTCTGGATTGGACAGCTCTCCTTACTTGCAACCTTGGATCTTCCCCAACCCTCAGGTGAGCCCAGAGCAGCCTGCTTGCATAAGAGCATACCAGCAAGGTGGGAATAAATGCAGATGCCCAAGCCCCTCTGCAGACCAACAGAACCAGAATCAATGGAGCTGGGCCTTACAAATTCGCATTTCACCAAGTTCCTCGGTGGATTCCTATACACATTAAAACTCAAGAAACATTAGGCTAGAGCCCTAGACTTTTGAAAAACTAGGTGATTAAATTCCACAGCAATGAAAACTCAGAGTGTCTGGACAAGCCCTGCTCTTGTTTTGAAGAAGAGAAGGAAAAATACATCTCACTTTTCTGATGAGCTCACATCTGAGGAAACAAGACAAAGCTAATTTCTCGGTTTATCCGGTCCCACAAGGGTTGAGTGGGACATGGACAGGTGTCAAGGATTACCGAGGTGAAAGCAGGCAAAACACACATGCACACCTGATTATCAGCCCAAGTGTGAGCAGTTTTGTGAAGAGACCTTGGTTGCAGAGAGGCTTGCCAGAGCCTGGGATTTACATGGGTCCTCCTAAATGGCTGCCTGGCATTGCCCATGAGTAGATCCACTGAGCTATCCAGAGCCTTCAGTTAAGCTCAAGAATGGAACAATCAGTTCAAAACGTTGAATGCCAAATTCACTTCTTTCTTTTCTTTTTTTCTTCTTGGTTACTGTTGTCAGGCTGGATCATAGATCTCTCTACACCGTCCTGTGCAGGTCGTGTGTTAGGTAGTTGAAAAAAGATTCTGGTGGCTGATAACAGGATAGACATGCTTTATTCCAATGTGAGCTCTGCCGCCAGTGGTTCAGAGCTGCTGTCTCCCATACTGAAAGTGCACAATAGCAGCAACGAGCCAAGGAGTGCATGGGTGCGCATGTGCACTAACACTACTCTTATGTAACTTGTTTACAATGGACATGCTGATAATACCCAGCTGGATATGAGGTGAGGTGGCCTGACCAAATCAACTCCACTTTCCTTACACTCCACCCCTTCAGGGTCTCTCTACATGTTTGGAATCTTCCACGATGTTCCCTTGGTGAGAATGGCTGATCCTCACCTCCATATAACCTCTGTACCTATTGTGTGTTCAATACACCTTGTGGCTTGTCCCTGTAGCGCTATCCTTTCAGCTATTATGCACAAAAACCCATACACATGTCTGGTTAGTAGTCATCATTGGGGTGATTTTCCACAGGAATCCTGCAGCCACACTGATAGGAAACTTGGTGCATATTCAGCAAGCCGACACATTGGCCACACGAATGTATGTTTGTGTCCAGTCAACTCTGGTGCCTGCAGCCACAATGCTAGGGCTGAAAAGACAAAAAGGTTGTTGGCACCAATAGAGGGAGTTCTTGTCCCTCTGGCAGAATACATGCCAGCTTACCATCCTGGAAAGAATGGTTGCAGAACAGGTGCTGCGGCTCTATGCAGCAGAGCCTCCACTGGAGAAGGCCTGCCCTTGTGGGGTGTCTCATTTAAGATCCTGTTGGCAACAACTGCTGTGTCCACCCCTTCAGGGATAGGGGTTGGGCAAATAGACTTTTGTCCCTTTTTCAGAAGACCATTGTACTATTCAATCATTCCTGCTGCTTGGAGGTGATATGGTACATGCAGTGTCCACTGAATGGACAACTGAGAAGCCCACCTCTGTACTTCATGTCCAGTGAAGTGGGTTCCATTATCACTCTCTATGTCCAAGGGCCGACTGCATATGGCTGTAAGGCTGTTCAACACCTTATTAGTGCTTACCTGGTCTGGGGCCTTACAGGACCATACAAACAGAAGACCTGTAGCTGTAAATATCTGTAAAGATACACCTGAAATTCTCTGACCTTGGCAGTGGTCCCACAAAATCCACTTGCCATCGAGTCAGGGCACCCTTGCTTGAGTTATCAGTATCTGGCACCTGCCGGTGGTGTGTACTCTCTTAAGTGCATACCAGACAAATGTGATATGTGTCTACTACATCTTCCCATTTTATAGGTATGGCCCACCTTTGTGCAGCCATCCACATGGTCTTGCAGCCAGCATGCTGCATCCGTTGATGTAACCATTGGGCTTCATCAGCTGCTGGGTCTCTCTCCAGCCATCTGACCTTAGCCAGCACGTCAGCTTCATCATTGCCCAGACTGGCTAGGGGGGAATGTCCTGTAACATGGAAAAGAGTTACTTCCTTTTCACGTCCTAATTCCCTTGAACTCTTGCCACATGGCTTGTTTCCACAGGGGTTGGTGGCCTACCATCCACCATTGATATTTCCAAGTAGAAATCCAAAGGGTAAGGCCCTTATATATGGCCCACCTACATTGTTCCAAATGGCCTAGCAGTGTTGGAGCCACCTTGGTTAAATCTGCAAGAGAATCAGAAGTTAGTAAGACATCATCTATATAATGAAACATTGTAACCATGCTGGGCCTAGTCCACTTGGCTAGGTCCCCAGCTACTAAATCATGACAGATGGTTGGGCTATGCAGGTAGCTTTGGGGCAACACTTGAAAAGTCCGTTGCCTTCCTTCCCAGGTGAAGGCAAGTGGATTTTCGCTATCAGCCAAGATTGGAATAGAGGAAAAAGCATTTGCAAGGTCCAATACATAATGATAAGTTCCCAGCTGAGTCGTCAGCTGATCCATCAAGTCATGAACTGAAGGCACAGCTGCATGCAAAGGAAGCACTACTTTGTTCAGTTCTCAATAGTCCACAGTCATTCTCCAAGTACCATCAGGTTTTTACAGTGGCCATATAGGGGCATTAAAGGGACTATGTGTGAGACGGATGATGCCAACTTTTCCTAACTCCAAGATAGTGGCACCTATCTCCGCATGTCCTCCCAGCAGGTGATACTGTTTCCCATTGACAACATGTCTTGGCTTGGGTAATACGTGTGGATCATGTTTAGCATATCCTTATAACACGGGCTTCACTGTCCATGTCCACAACCAGAATTCTCCAACCATCATTTGCAGGTGTAACCCATAAAGCACATCTATACCCAAGATGTATTCAGCTACTGGGGATACATACACAGTATTTATACGTGGGGGCAATTGTCTTATGCCCAGAAGCAAAGACACAGCTTTGACTTTAATAGAATGTCCTCCATAGCCATCAACATTCACTGTGGCCCCTGGAAACTTATCTGGGTTGCCATGTATCAGGCTACCTTCTGTGCCAGTGTCCACCAATGCTAACACTCATTGTACATTTGTCTCTGATCAATATATTGCCAGTTCAACATGAGACCTCCAGACCTCATCTGCCCCCACCAAGATGAGCATGTTGGCCTGGTCCCTAGCCAAAAGAGAACTGAAATGCTGTTTGGGACGCACTTGTTGCCACAAGGCAAACAAAACTGCATTTGGTTGCTGGTCGATTTTTTTCCCTATCAACTCCTGCTGTATGCAAGTCAAACCACATCTGCATATGGCTGGTCTTGCTCGGTCCCTTCGGAGTGAAATCACAAGCATTTCTTGGGAGTTTACTCTTAGCCACCTTTCAGACCCCCTTGCTTGTCTCTCCCCTCTGCTTCACCAAGACTGGCCATCCTGGTTATCACTTCATGTATAGGATAACCAATGTATAGGGCCAGTATGGCCATCAGCAACCCAAAGGACATCGATGCAGCATTTTGCAGCACTATGTCCCTCATGCTGCCTGTAAAGCGTTCATCATCTGTGCCACAGGTTTTCACATTAAACATGGCCTGTTGCATCCCCAGCTCCCGAATTACTTGAACCAGCTGGGCACATGTTTGCCATTTACTCAGGGTTTTAGGCAGCTCTTTGGTGCTCATCCACAGTCTGGATGGCTGCATTCACCCATTCTGTAATCACTGATGCAGGGACAGCTGCATGGTGATGGAAGACAACTTTTCCATCTCCTCACCAGAGCACATCATGCCATCTACCCCTAGGTCTCACAGCTGCAAAAGCCAAGCAGCTAGGAGTTCATCCTGTTTCTAGTAAAACTGTCTCCCTAAGTCCAACAACTCAGCTTGAGTATAAGGGACATAAGTAGTGAATTGGGTCACTTGTGGGTTGCCTGCCAGTTGCCTGCCTGGTCCCATGGGCTGTTCATGATTTAGTTTCTGATGCACAACAGGTCATGCCAGGGGATGCATAGTCTCCCCCAACTCACCATCGGTTTGTCATTGTCCCCGGTGTTGGAAGCAGGAGTGACCTGTTGCTGTACTTGAGCCTCCAGAACAAGTACCCATGCTTCCAACGTGTCTACTTTCTGTTGCAAATCTCAAATCCACACTGCTTCATGGAGTGCCTGGTCCATGTTGACTTGTAGTACAGTGAGCAACAGCTAGAGGGTGCGCGGTCAAGAGGAAAGTGGCCACGGGTACCACACACTCAAGAGTAGCCACATTTCCTCCCCTTCCCTAGGGCTAGTGGCTCCCTTACCTGCTTGGATTCCTGACAACTGCACCAATTGTCGGGCTGGATCACAGACCCCTCTGTCCCATCCTGTGCAGGTCGTGTGAGTCAGGTAGTTGAAAAAAGATTCTGGTGGCCAACAACGGGATAGACATGCTTTATTCCACACGCGAGCTCCTCCAGCCAGTGGTTCAGGGCCTCTGTTTCCCCCTACTGAAAGTACACAATAGCAGCAACTAGCCAAGGGACGCACGGACACGCATGCCCACTAACACCACTCTTACATAACGTGTTTACAACGGATGTGCTGAATCATACCCAGCCAGATATGAGGCCAGGGGGCCTGACTAAACTAACTCCACTTTCCTCACAACTATTTACTTTGCTGATATTTTTAGGAAAGTTTTAAGCAACTATTAATCAGCACTAACCAGAATATAAACATTCAATGTTAAGTATCCACAATAGTGAGAGATTTTAAAAAACAGGGGTGATTTAAATCCAAAGGTAATCTTAAAACCACTTACATGGCATGCATTAACTCTAGCCTTGAGATTTAGTTCTGCTAAAAGAAATAAAAATGATAGAATTAACTTAGCTTCATTAATTTTGCTTTATTTAGTGAAAAAAACCATACACACCCATATACACACTTTGAAGTCTCAGATATTCAAACTGCTATAAACTCAATCTTTCCAGCAGCTAAAAGAGGTACTCCATAAGTAAGAAATGTCTTAATTAACTGCTTTATCTTAATATTTCAGTTTAATTTTGTATTCTATTCTATAATGCCTCTGTTTTAATATAAAATTCTTGGAGAACTCACTCTGCTAAGATGCACCACATTTTTATGATGCCTTCACAGATGTTTCTCTGCCACAAACCCGATATGGAACATCTCACATAATTAAAATGACAGACTGACTGCCAGCTCTCCACTACATTTTTGGAGGCATCCCTACAGCAGGCAAATATTTAATATGATATGGTCATTAATTTCTCTTTAATTAAAATGTTATCCCCAGAAATGATGGCTTCTGATGGAGTTGTCTTCTTTTCCTTTGCAGGGAACATTCCAATATCTATCTTCAAAATGGCCCAGACAGAATCGGAAGAATATATAAGAAGGCCCTTTATGTTCAGTTCACAGATGGAACCTTTAAGACGACTGTAGAAAAACCAGTCTGGCTAGGGTTTTTAGGCCCCATTATCAAAGCTGAAACTGGAGACAAAGTTTATGTACACTTGAAAAACTTTGCCTCTAGATCCTACACTTTTCACACACACGGAGCAACTTACTATAAGGAGCACGAAGGTAAGTGCAGCTCACGCCGTGGCTGCGGTTTCTTCTTACTTTTCTGTAGGGGCACTTTTAGCTTCTAAGGTTGTGGACGTCCCTCTGGAAAAGGCCTGTAACTTTGTCATTTAAACAATTTTATTAACAGGTGTTTTAGTTCATCGTAATAATGCGGTGTTTCTCTTGGTTGTGCTTGTTTGTGTAAATGTGGTAGGACTTCTAGGTGGGCTCAGACAGTGACAGTCAGCGAGAGGTGGCGCTTCCTTCCCAGGGCCCAGTTCCTTTCCAGCCAGATAGTCAGAATAAGAGAAATGGACAATGTGCATTAAAGCCAAAAGAGGTAAAAATCCAGAGGGAAGAGAAAGGACTCAGGATGGGGACTGCCTTATCCCTGATGCTCTGCGTGTGAACATACTGTAGCCGTTGTCACCTCCCATCATAACTTTGAATAAAGTCTGTCCCAGCTCAGGTGGCATGAGTAGTCTCATACATCAGCCAAGTGGTGCGTGTGGCTGGATGACCTCAGAGTCACATCTGAGGCACACTTAACTGAAAGGGCCATTCGAATACAGGACTTGAAAGCCTTAAATATAGTACATGAAGAACAAAGATCAGGTTTGGTGTCTGTAATCTCATTCTCCATACTCGATGACGATGGTGAAAAGAGGTGGTGTTTTGTTGCAGTTAAGAGCGCAGACTTTAAAATGAATTGCAACAACATGGATGGACCTTGAAAGAATAATATTAAGTGAAACGAGTCAGGCAGTG
>NW_007730938.1:18657-21670 GCF_000696425.1 Galeopterus variegatus | reverse complement strand
AATTGCATTACTGGAATAAATGGCTGACGGCCACCTCATTTCTTTCTCACAATTTCATGGCGTATTAGGGAATTAGCATTTATTTTAAAGGTATGATAATGGTATTGTGGTTTTGTTTAAAAAAAAAAGAATTCTCACCTTTTGGGGATGCATACTGTAGTATTTATGAATGAAATGTAATATCTGGGATTTGCTTTAAAATAATTCACTGGTGCTGGGCAAAAGAGTGGGTGTGAGTATAGATGAAACAAGACTGGTCTTGAGTTGATCATTGTTAAAGATGACAGATACATAGAAGTTCATTATATTATTCTCTTGACTTTTGTGTATGTTTGGAAATTTCCAAAATTAAGAGTTAAAATTTTCAAAATCTCATTATTATTTCACAGGCAAAAATGTGATATCATGTAAGAAGCTTCAAGTTATAGGAGAGGGTATCCATTTTGCTCAGACTTCCATATGACCCCAGGGCAAAAGTTGTTCTTGAAATTGCAACCAAAAGTCACTACGCTCTGACATAACTATTACTGCTCCCTGAAGACTCAGTCAAGTGTAAAAAATAATAATTTCTGTGACACAATAGCACCGCTTTTCCAAGGGATACATATTAGATGACAAACTACCGTTTACTGAATGAGTTAATGGACTGCCTGTTCTCTCATTCAGTTTCAGACACATTTACTTTCACATAACTTCATTGCATGTTGTTTCCTAGGGGCCATCTACCCTGATAATACCACAGATTTTCAAAAAGCCGATGACAAAGTGTATCCGGGACAGCAGTATACATACATATTGCATGCCACTGAAGAACAAAGCCCTGGTGAGGGAGACGGCAACTGTGTGACTAGGATTTACCATTCCCACATTGATGCTCCAAAAGATATTGCCTCAGGACTCATCGGGCCTTTCATCCTCTGTAAAAAAGGTACGTTTTCTCATTTTTCTGATTATTGCTCACGATATATGACCAAAAGACAGGAACAGGGAAGTTTGCTTTTTTAATACGTCAAGTCTGTGTTGAGACTGAGTAGGTAAGGTAAAGAGGTGGTGAGTCTAGAAAGAAAAGGAAGGGAAAAGCCAGGCAGGACTAGGAGAAGAACAGATAAAAGCAACAAGCCTTCATATGGAGAAAATGTCAGTGAAGGTACGAGAAATTCATTCTCCTTGGGCATAGGTTTGCTTCGTCCAACTCCAACAGTGGCGTGGAAGAGCTGTATGACTTTACCGAGTATGACTCTTTTAGTGGCACTGCACGGTGATAGATCAGTAGTTATCTGTATTATGTTGTAAATATAACATCATGGTATTTACTTCTAACATCATGAAAAAGACAGCATGGCTCAGGAGCTTGAAATGTAATGTTTACATGAACAATAATGAGGTACCTGCAAAAACTGTCACCTCAGCTTATGGCTAAACACAACTTTGAATTCCAAATTTCCAATTTACCAAAAAGCATTAATAGTCATGCGGTTGGTGGATGTCCAGATAAATGAGCGTCTCTCAAGCCCAAGATACTGAACATGAAATTCCCTGAGTATTACCACATCTGTAAAACAGGAGTGACTGGTTTGTGTTTGTAGTTTAATGGGAAAATAAATACTAAAAATTTTTTAAAATTATAAATCTCCTGAAAACATAAATCAAAATATATGCTAAAAATTTGATTCTACTAAAATAGTAATTTTCACTTCAGATTCTCTGGATAATGAAAAAGAAAAAAATATTGACCAAGAATTCGTGGTGATGTTTTCTGTGGTGGATGAAAATTTCAGCTGGTACTTAGAAGACAACATTGAAACTTACTGCTCTAAACCAGAGAAAGTTGACAAAGACAACGAAGACTTCCAGGAGAGTAACAGAATGTATTGTAAGATCACAGGAGACATGTTAACTTTTTTTTTTCTTGATCCATTAATTCTGCTAAACTTATTTCCTGACATGAATAAGTAGTGTGTTTCTAGTCTGTGGCCCTGATGACAAAGCCTATGGGACGTGCAACTTGATATTCAGAGAAAGTTAAAAATCAAAACTCTAAACCAGGTAGAGCTGGATACATCAAACTTGATCCCAAAGTGATAGGGATAAAGCATCATCAATGATGGCTTAATGTGTGTGTATTTTATATTTACGTATCCTCCAAACTCATTCTAAAAATTATTCAAGGCAGCCTAAAATTATTAAATGAAATGTTTAAAATTATACTATACTGTAAAGCATCTAATTATATTTTTAAAAATAGTTCAACCACACTCGTTCTAAAAGGTTTGCATACTGCATTCCCTCACCAGGACTCCCACTCCACATCATTCTTTTCTATATTTCAATTTTTTATTTCCTCTAGAAATGCCTTCTTTACAGCTGAGGCTTTTTCTTAATTCTCAGACCACTGCATTCCCTCACCAGGACTCCCACTCCACATCATTCTTTTCTATATTTTAATTTTTTATTTCCTCTAGAAATGCCTTCTTTACAGCTGAGGCTTTTTCTTAATTCTCAGACACAGAACAATGAGCTTAGTAAGATTATCTCTCCCTCAGAATTTGCATGAGAAATCCCTTAACGGCACATAGACCAAGAAGTATAGATTTTTGTTTTGTGTTTAGTTTCTTCAAAATAACCTTTACTCAGAAACTGAGAACACAAACAAAATAAGTATACTATCAAAGTAGAAAAATAAACTAATTAACAAAGTACAGATTTTTGTTTCTAACTTTTGCTTGGAAAAGGGTTGGAGGGTCCCTTTTCCATACTTTAATCCTGCCTCTGTTATGTGCTAACAAAAATAGGTGTTGGAAAAAGATACTCAAACTTTAGTCTGGATAGATTTCATTTGGTACCACTGTCACATCTGGTGCATTCACAGTTCTTCCCAGAACTAATTTCCATCCAGGAAATTTCTAGGATCCTCTAATGTGAACAATAACCCTAAGTTTCTTTCAAGGGTCTCAGGCCATCCTGCTTTTGAACTTTTAGGTTTTTCTGGGTCTGGTCCCTGGTCACTGCTGTC
>NW_007730938.1:16948-18016 GCF_000696425.1 Galeopterus variegatus | reverse complement strand
CTGTCCTTCCCTGAATTTCTTTGTTCCCTCCTTCATATGTCTTTCAATTTTGTCTTCCAAGCTTAAAAACAAACAAAAAAGCTTTCTTTGTGTTCTTATTACAAAAAAAATTAATAGTAGAAAATTGGAAAAGTTCCGATAAGCAAAAAGAAAAAATTTACAACATCCATACTACCACTACCAACCTAATTAATAACTGATTATCAAATAATCTTTAACGTTTCTTCTATTCACTGTATTGTGTATGTTTTTTACACATGTATGTGTACATGCACACATCGGTGTTTACAAACACACATACATACAACCAATGTGTATAGTTTATAACAAAGAGAACAAATATGTTTTATCTTCAGTATTGTGTTCGTCTGCTGATATGGTGTTGACAAGAATCCTCAGGCCAAATTCAGGTCCAAAATGAAAGAGTGCTGTCATTGATTAGCAATGTCTGACACGGGTATGGGAGGGAGGAATAGCAGCATGTGTACCACGTATTTTCCATCCCAAATCGATTCTGTTTCTGTAGAGGTAACTGTGGCTGTGATCCCAGGCATCAATGTCTAGTAGTCACAAACTCTGCTCTTTACTTACAGCTGTGAATGGATACACTTTTGGAAGTCTCCCAGGACTCTCAATGTGTGCAGGAGACAGGGTGAAATGGTATCTTTTTGGCATGGGTAATGAAGTTGATGTGCATGCAGCTTTCTTTCACGGGCAAACATTGACTAACAAGAATTACCGTATTGATACAATCAATCTCTTTCCTGCTACGCTTTTTGATGCTTTTATGGTGGCCCAGAACCCTGGAGAATGGATGTTGAGTTGTCAGAATCTAAACCATTTGAAAGGTAAGATATCTTTTCTTGAAATGAGCTGTCAGCCAAAAAATACTGGTTATGGGAATCAAAATCTAAAAGCTAAATATCTTTGGAATGATCTGAGCTTTGAACTGGTACCTCAGTTTTATTATGATGGTATACGTTGTAATGTAATAAAAAAAGACTAAAAGACTGGGACATTTATATAGTAATGAAGTCTGAAAACATATTAATTTTTGGAAAAGAAAAT
>NW_007730938.1:16182-16935 GCF_000696425.1 Galeopterus variegatus | reverse complement strand
AATAACACATGCTCATTTTATTCCTCCTTCACTATTCCTCCCATCCTACTCCTTATAAAATGTCAAAACCCCTATTTTTTGTTTATTTATAAATTTTCCCTTTTTCTCTCATCAGAAGAACTCCCAAGTGAAACCCTACAGAAATTGGTACCATATTTTGAAAACACATGTGCTCAAAATCTTCTCTATGCTGTATGTACATAAAAAGATGTATGTCCTTTTAAAAACTTGAATTTTCCATCAGCAGTTTATTCACAGTTGTTTACCCTAGTTTATAGAGTTGTTTCTGTCTATCTCTTCAATTTCCATCTGTCGTCTCACCAGCAGTGCTTACAGGGCAGTAGGAGAGAGAAACACGGCTCCGTTAGCCAATGCTTCCTTCCATGTCATTTCAGCTGGTTTACAGGCCTTTTTCCGGGTCCAGGACTGTAATGAATCTTCATCAGAGGAGTATATCCCTGAGAAAAGTGTTAGACACTACTACATTGCTGCTGAGGAAATCATCTGGAACTATGCTCCCTCTGGTAGAGATATCTTCACTGAAGAAAACTTAACAACACCTGGAAGGTAATTCACATGAAAAAAGACTATTATTTCAAAATATCTCCCCCCTCCCCACAAAATGTAAAAGAATGATTCAATAATTAAAATTTTTATTGGAATCCGAAATTGAGTAACTAGACTGCTAAATATTTATTAAGGTGTTTGGTATAAGAGTCTAAGAGAACTATGACTTTTGAGTCTATAAAAAAA
>NW_007730938.1:13865-15319 GCF_000696425.1 Galeopterus variegatus | reverse complement strand
TTTATTAAGGTGTTTGGTATAAGAGTCTAAGAGAACTATGACTTTTGAGTCTATAAAAAAAGATGGGTTCAAAAGTTATCAAATGTTTTACAAAGTCATAACAAAACATCAAATACAATTAGATAAATCAACTATTTGCTTTCCATTTCTGAAAACATAGCATTGTACAATTCGCAATGCACGCTTCGCAATGAAGCACTAAGTACATTCACAACGTTGTACAACCATCACCACAACCTGTTTCCAGAACTTTCTCAGCATCCCAAACAGAAACTCTGTACTAGGGCCAGCCCGTGGCTTACTTGGGAGAGCGTGGTGCTGACAACACCAAGTCAGGGGTTAAGATCCCCTTACCAGTCATCTATTTTTTTTTTTTTTAAAGAAACTCTGTTGTACTCATTAAGCAATAACCCCTTATTCCTTTCTTCTCCCACCCCCTGATAACCTCAATTCTACCTTTTGTCTCTATGGATTTTCCTATTCTAGACAATTCACACTAGTAGAATCATACAATATTTATCTCTTTGTGTTTAGTTTATTTCACTTAGCATGTTTTCAAGCTATACCAGAATTTCATTCCTCTTTAAGGCTGAACAATATTCCATTGTATGCATATACCACATTTTGTTTATTCATTCGTCTGTTGGTGGACATTTGGGTTGTTTCCACTATTTGGCTATTGGGAATAATGCTGCTATTAGTGCATAAATGTCCCTGCCTTCAATTCTTCTGGTTATCCACCTAGGAGTGGAATTGCTGGATTATATGTTAATTCTATTTTTAATTTTTTGAGGAACCACCATACAGTTTTACATAGAGGCTGCAAAATTTTACTGGCACACCAGCAATGTACAAGGATTCCAATTTCTCCACATTCTTAACAACCCTTGTTATTTTCTTCCTTTCTTTTCTTTTTTTTTTTTTTTTTGATAATAGCCAACTTAATGCATGTGAGGTGATAACTCATAGTGGTTTTGATGTGCATTTCCTTAGTGACTAGTGATGTTGAGCATCTTTTCATATGCTTTTTGGTTATGTGTGTATCTTCTTTGGAGAAATGTCTATTCAAGTCCTTTGCCCATTTTTGAATTGTTTTTTTTTTGTTGTTGTTGTTGTTGTTGTTGAGTTGTAGGAGTTCTTTATATATTTTGGATATTAATCCCTTATCAGATATTTGCAAACATTTTCTCTCGTTCTGTAAGTTGCCTTTCACTCTTGATAGTGTCCTTTCGTGCACACAAGCTACTCTTTTGTACATATCTGGATGACTTCCATAGCCTCCCAGCCATTCTTCCTGCCTCAGTCTTCTATTTTCCACAAAGCAGCCAAGGGGATCTTTCAAAAATGTCAGTGAAATTTTGCCACTCCCCTGCTCCAAGTCTCTGCTCATACATCACCTCATTAGAGAATCTCTATTTACAAACCACCTTAAAAATCTCCTCCTTGGAAAAGTT
>NW_007730938.1:12793-13627 GCF_000696425.1 Galeopterus variegatus | reverse complement strand
TCACCTCATTAGAGAATCTCTATTTACAAACCACCTTAAAAATCTCCTCCTTGGAAAAGTTAAGTAATTTACCCAATGTCACACAACAAGTTGATAGATGGGTCCATCTCCACCCAGGCCTGTAACTCCTGAAGCAGAGATTTTTGGCCCCAGTCTGCACTGACATCCAAATGTGATGCTCCCAAAGCTGCATCTCCAACCCAGAAACTCTTGTGAATTTCAGATTTGCATTTTAAACTTCTTGTGACACCCCCACTTGCATGAGGCCCCTCCTCCAACTCAACATTCTAAACCTGAATCCACTGTCTCCCTGCAAACCTAAGTTTCCTCCTCTCTCAGTGAATAGTATCTCCATCTATGCATGTATTCATCTAAGTGCCCAAATCTAAAACCTGAGCACCGTCCGTGACTCCCTGCCTCTTCCACCAGTCCCTCCTCTCCTCATCAAGTACTGACTCGTTATATCCTAAACATCTCCAGAAGCTGTCTACCTCTCTCCCTCCTCTTTGTCAATACCTCTGACATCATGTCCACCTCTCATTGATACTATAAAAGCAGCCTCTTGACTGGTCTCTCTACTACAGTCTTGTATTTTCCAACACATTTTCTCAGCAGCTGCCCAAGGGATCCTCCTAAGACACTAATCCTGAATGCTTAAAATTTTCAAGGCCTTCCCACTGCCCTAGAATAAAATACTGAAACCTTGACTAGACCCTCCTGCCCACTCTCCATCTGTTCAAGCCTCTCTCTTCACTCCTCTGTCCTGCCCTGTCATAGTTTCTAGAAGATGCCATGCTTGCACTCTCCTCTGAGTCTTCCCACAGGCTGTCTCCT
>NW_007730938.1:10323-11488 GCF_000696425.1 Galeopterus variegatus | reverse complement strand
TCATGGATAATAATCATCTCTAAGCACTGTCTGAATTTTTCCCTTCAATTAGTACTTTATGCGAATACCTGCTTTCTATTCTACTTTAACTTCAGCATTTGAAGCTTTTTCTTTCTTTTTTTTTCAGTATTTTTATTTTTATTTTATTTTTATTTTGGGGGTTCAACATTGAGATATGTTGATCAAATCAATATTACTAGCATATATTATTACAAATCATAATTATTCTTTATGCCCCTTGTCCAATCTCTCCCCATCCCCCACTCCCCCTCCCTCTGATTACCCTAGATTTCTTCTCTCCTTCTGAAAGAGTAATGGTTGCTCTGTTGATTTGTTGCCTAGATGATCTGTCCAATGCTGAGAGATGTGTTCAGGTCCCCCAATATCATCATAGAGCAGATGCTTCTTCTGTCACTCTGAAATGAGCTTTGTGGAGAGAGACAACCTCTTTTCTTTATCTCTGCTGGTGACTCTCCTTGTGTCAAAGCACTCCACTCCAGTGGCTGGTGGACCATCTGCGTGGTGGTTGTGGTATCTAGATGCTTTCACGGTATCCATGGTTATGGGGGTGGCTGTGGTGGGCCACCCACATGGAGGTGATGTTTTTGGCATGCTCCTTGGCTCTGGCTTCTGGTTGTGGGGAGTTCCTGGTCCCCAGCTCCATGCTTTGGGTCCCCAGATGGGTCCCAAGTTGCTGGTGTGGTGTGCCAGGTTGTGGGGCAGGGGGAGTCCAGTCTCCTTCTCCGTGCTTCAGGTCTGCAGGTGGGCCCTGAGGCACTTGTGCGGTGAGCCTGGATGTGGGAGTGGGGTCCAGTCCCCAACTCCAAGCCTCATGTCCCCTGGTGGGCCCCAAGGCACTGGGGGAGTGCCTGAACTGGAACTAATTGTTTGTCCTTTGCTTACTTCTAAAACAGGAGAACTTCCTGTGGGAACCAGTACTTGAGCTATGTGGTTGAGCTAAATTACTGTTTTGCTGCTGTTTCCCTAGGGAGGGCTTTTTGTGCAGCTCAGGGTTTAATGATTGACCTAATAGGTACTTCAGGCTCTCCAGATACTCGATGCACCAAGGTTGTGCAGAAACTCTGATCTGGGCCTGAGTTTTTTTTTTTTCGTGACCGGCAACGGATCGCAACCCTCAGTGTTGTGCCCGTACTGGACCGGGACC
>NW_007730938.1:0-9792 GCF_000696425.1 Galeopterus variegatus | reverse complement strand
CCCATGCAATTCTGCATTCCCAACCAGTCTCCTCTGAGTGGTCCTGTGCTGATTGGGGGGAAGATCGGCTGTCCTTGCTGTGTCCCAGTATTCTCTGGGTGGGCCCGTCTCCCCCACCACCTGTGCTCCAAACACTTCCCATGGGACAGGCCCTGTGCTGGTCCTTTGCGATGACTCGCTGGCCTCTGAATAGCTCCCCTTTTTTAGCTGTCCTGGCTCCTTGCTCCTGCGTGGGTCCACAGGCACCTTATTAGTGGTCTTGCTGTCCTGGGGGCCACCAAGGCCCTCTTCTCCCTGCAGCCTCCAAGTAACTCCATCACTGTGGCTTCTGCCAGCTCCTGCTCCATGCACTCAACAGGTCCAGCCTTAAAGCAGCCGTGGCATGAAATGCTCTGAGCGGTTTTTTCTTTCTCTGATTGTGGTTTCTACCCCTTCATGAACTCCATAGCTCTCTCCTCCTCTTACCCTGAACTCCAGTGGCCCCAGCTTGGCTGATGTTACATTTTTATTGTTGTAAATTGGTTGATTTGTGGGAGAGAGTGATGCTGGGAACCATCTATTCTGCCGTCTTGACCAGAACTTAGAAGCTTTTTCTTTTGGCAGTGACTCAGAGGTATTTTTTAAACAAAGTACTACAAGAATTGGAGGCTCTTATAAAAAGCTGGTTTATCGTGAGTACACAGATGCCTCATTCACACATCAAAAAGAGAGAGGCCCTGAAGAGGAACACCTCGGAATCCTGGGTGAGTGCATGCAGAGTCTATATTGCTGATGTACTCTTGCCCTGGGCTACACCAACCTCAGAAGGAACAGAAACTTCAGGACCTACACTTGATTTCTGCATATAAAGTAGACATGTGAAGGATCAAACATCAATACTATGCAGTAGCTAATTACTTTTCCAAATGTAAATTACTAATAGTAAGTCTGCATCACTAAGTCACACTGAGGTCAAATGATTATTTTTTTTTTTCTTCGAAGAGGAAAGGGGAATTGTGTGTTTATATGACTTGGTTTAAATAAGTAACTAAGTTGTTAACCTCTGTTCCTAGCTAAAGATGCTTTCCCTTTGAAGTAAAATCTAGGCTGCTGATGAGACAGGCTGGAGCTGTCCTAGAGCGCTCTGCAGGCTGTCCTCAGGCAAGCCCGGAATCAGGCCCTCACCCAGCCACTCGGGCAGAACAGCGCGTGAGTGAGCCGAGTTTGGAATCAGACTGTTCTTACTCTTCACCCATTAGCTGTGTGACCTTTGAAAGTTACTCACCTTTCTGCGCCTGCTTTCCTTCTATAAAATGGGAACAGTGATAGCTCCTGCCATAAAGTTGTTGTAAGGATTAAATGAGTTAATACACATAAACACTAAGAAGAACAGAGAGGATGCTCTCAATAAATGTCATTTTGTATATCACATAAAATATTTATATACTCCTCTATATATCTGATTTCATTCTATAATTGGAAACGATGTTAATTTTTGTGGTGGAGAATTAAAAACAGTGTTATCCTTCACATCCGAGATGTTAAGTACCTGCTTTTTGGGTGGTCAAGGGTTATAGCACCCCTGGGATAAATAGCACACATCTGGCCAACAGAATGCCATGGTGCAGAGAGTGCAGACACTCGGAATAGTTTTTTGTGTATGTGCAAAGTTTATTAACTGACTTTGACAAAAACGATAACAAATTTCAGTAACCTGAAGTTGGATCAAAAAACCCTTCTCTCCTCCTTCCAACCTCACCATGTCAGATTGATAATGAACTTTTTAAAAGCCAAGGCTTCCATTTGCCACAAATAGGTATGTTGCTCTCAGTGGTTCTTGCCAGAGGATATGGCCAAAGAAAATAACTGCCTTATACATTCTGCATGTTATATAGCAAGGAAGGATAATAATTCTCTCTTTGTCCGTAGGTCCCGTCATTTGGGCAGAGGTGGGAGACACAATAAGAGTCACCTTCTATAACAAAGGAGCTTATCCCCTCAGTATCCAGCCAACTGGGGTGAGATTCAGTAAGGACAACGAAGGCACATACTATTCCCTACACAACAATGCCTCGAGTGGAAGTGAGTGCAGTTCTCTGTAACCAATCAACAGTGTTTAATAACCCACTGCACTGGTCACTTGCAGTGTCCTGCAGAAACTGAAGACAGGAACCCTTGAGGAAACTGCTCATTCATCATTTGCAGGCATCATGCTAAGAAACAGAGAAACCTCTTCTCCTACCATTTCCAGTTGGTTTGTGGAATTTTGTCCTGACTTAATTGGATGATTATTGGCAATGCTGATGGTAACTTAGTTGGATTGTACCAATTATACATTTCTGGAGATTTGGAATTTAAAAAAAATGTTCTTGTAATTATAAGATGTTTAGGTGCTTATTTTAAAATATTTGGAAAATAGAGAAAGGTATAGCCGAAAATATTAATTAGCCATAGTTCTACAGACAACCACTATTATATTTTTGTATACTTCCTATACTTTCATCTGTGCACATTTAATGTGTACCTTAAGTATGGTTGGGATCATAGTCTGTAAATATACTTATTATTATAATTTTGTAACCAGTTTGTTCTCTTAGCATTATAAGCATTTATAAATATAATTTTAATGACAAAAAATATACCATTATGTGTATGTATTAGAGTATTTCTATATACCAAGGCTGACAAATGAAGACTAGTGACTTTGCCATCACATGCGGTGTAACTCTGAGTAGGTTAATTTTGGCCTGTTTCATGAAGTGTAAATTAAGGAGATTTGAACAGGATCATCTGCAAACTTCCTTCAGTTCTGCAATTATTTTCAGTTCAGTTTTGTTCAAAAGAAAATGCATTGGTTACACCCTATTGCCAGGCGTTGTTCTAGCTGATGGAAATATAGAGACAATGCTTGCCTTCAGGAAGGTTATGTTCTGTTCGGAAGAAAAATACACACAATATAATGTGAAAGGCACTAGGGATATTCTCAGGGGGTGTGTGAGCACAAAGAGGGGCACTGACCCAGGTAGAGGTTTAGAGGAGGCTTCCTGACGGAGATCACACCAATCTGTTATCTGACACAGGAGCGCAAGTAGGAATCCATTTTTCATAACAAGGAACTCAGAACTGGGTTATCCTAGACTAAACCCAGTCTGCTTTGTGGCTCAAACGCCCACACGAGAAAGCATACTTACCCTCTCTAATGTGACCTTTCCCACAGGTGTGCCTCCTTCTTCAGCCTCCCGTGTGGCACCCCAAAAAAAGTTCACCTATAAATGGACTGTCCCTGAGGAAGTGGGACCCACTTATACAGATCCTGTCTGTCTATCTAAGATGTATTATTCTGCTGTGGATCCCACCAAAGATATATTCACTGGGCTTATCGGGCCAATGAAAATATGCAAGAAAGGAAGTTTACATGCAAATGGGAAACAGGTAAATCCAATCGGGAAAAAATGAAAATGACCTGCCAATCTCTTTGAATTATCATTATCATAAGGAAAATTCTGGGTTTTGAGGCAGTGAGGATTCTACACATAACACCTATTACAAATTTTTCTCAGGCTTATAAGATCTGTATTGTTTAGAGATTCTCTGGCTAATATGATTTTTCCAAGATGGGTTGGAAATGAGATTTTCCATGGGCTCCGATGTCCTTTTTACAATTAGACTTTAATGCACACATTTTAAAAATCACCTATTAACGATAATGATTCAGTCAATATTCATTGAGGAAAATATTGCTTAAAATATTTTTTAGAAAGGAGAAAATGACGCTTTGACCTAAAAATAGAAATACCTATCCCCATCACTGTTTTATCTCTAAATTATTTTAGTATATACTTTTAAAAGATGAGTCCTTCAATAATGCCCATGATACATTATCACACCTTAAAATAATAATCATACAAATCATAATAACTCCTTTTTTTAAAATAGTTTTTTATTTTATTAATATTATTTGTTTTTTACATTCCAGGATGTTGTTGTGGAGCAGTTGGGAGGGATGGGGAGGAGAAGGGGAAGAGAATGTGATGGAAGAAGGAGGAAGGAGGCGGGGTGGGATTGAGGCCTGTGGCACCCCCCTCATTCCTACAAGAGAGACCGGGGGGGTTCCAGCAGTGGCTTGGTCATTGCCAGGCTGGGTACAGATGTCAGGGGAGTGTGGCAAAAACCCTCACCCCCCGCCATCCCAGCTTGGGAACCCGGGGCCCTTCTTGTTGTGGCTTGGTGGTCACCACTGGGCTGGCTGTGCCTGTTGGGGGGCATGGCTGAGGCCTTTGTCCCCCCGCCCCAGGACTGTGACTCCTGAAACAAATTTAAGTCCCAGGCTACAATGACACCTAAATGTGATGCTCCCAAAACTGCATCTCCAACTCAGAAACTCTTGTGAATTTCAGATTTGCATTTTTAACTTCTTATGACACCCCCACTCAGTGGTCACTGCTGGGGTGGTTGTGCGTGTCAGGGGGGTGTGGCTGAGGCCTTTGCACCCCCCCAGGACTGGTTATGGATGTCTGGGGGCATTGCAGAGGCCCCCAGCCCTCCCCCTTTCTGGCTTGGTAGCCCAGGGGACTTCTGGTCCTTCTAGGTGTTATAGCTGTTCTTTGGTGAAATGAGACCTTTACTACTTAATATCAAACGTTGTCTCTGGAGAAAAAAACCAAAAACAAAAAACTGTCTCTGGTCTGTGGGTATTTTGTTTTTCTTTCAGTTCTTTGTATTATTTGCTGTTCCCACCACTTAAACTCTGCACTGAAACTAATTTGTTGTCCTTTGCTTACTTCTAAAATGGGGGAACTTCCTGTGGGGACCAGCACCTGAGCGCTGTGGTTGAGCTAAATTGCTGCTTTGCTAGGGAAGGCTTTTTGTGCAGCTCAGGTTTTAATGGTTGACTTTATAGGTACTTTTGGGTCTAGTGAAATTTGGTGCACCTGGGTTGTGTCTGGTGCACCTGGGTTGTGTAGAAACTCTGGTCTGGTCCTGAGTCTTTTCATCAAACTCTACCCCTTGCAATTCTATATTCCTGACCATTCTCCTCTGAGTGGTCCTTCACTGATTGGGTTGGTGCACCTGGGTTGTGTAGAAACTCTGGTCTGGTCCTGAGTCTTTTCATCAAAGTCTACCCCTTGCAATTCTATATTCCTGACCATTCTCCTCTGAGTGGTCCTTCACTGATTGGGGGGCAGATCAGCTGTCTTTGCTGTGCCCCAGTGTTCCCCCGGTGGGTCCATCTCCCCCACCACCCATGGGCCAAACACTTCCAATGAGACAGGCTGTGTGCCAGTCCCTTGCAATGACTCACCAGCCTCTGACTGGCTCCTTTTTTTCAGTTGTTGTGGCTCTTTGGTCCTGTGTGGGTCCACAGAAACACTATTAGTGGTCTTGCTGGCCTGGGGGCCACCAAGGCCCTCTTCTCCCCTGCCACCTCCAAGCAACTTCATCCAAAGGGCACAGCAGTGGCTTTTGGCAGCTCCTGCTCCAAGAGCTCAACAGCTCCAGCCTGGAAGTGGCTGGGGCTTGAAATCGATGGAGCGGTTCTTTCTCTCTCTCATGGTGGCTGCTCCTGCCTTCATGCACTCTGTAGATCTCTCCTTCTCTTCACCTGAGCTCTAGTGGCCCCAGGTTGGCTGTCACTGCTTTTCTATAGTTGTAAATTGGTTGATTTGTGGGAGAGAGTGATACTGGGGACCATCTATTCTACCTTCTTTACCAGAAGCCCATAATAACTCCTTAGTATCATAAAATAGCCAATCAATGTTCACATCTCCCCAATTGTCTTATAATTATTTTAAGTTTTGTTTGGATCAGTATCCAAATAATTTCACATATTACAATCAATTGATACATTTCTTAAGATTATTTTCTTGTAATTATTTTGTTGCAAGTGTCATTGGTCCTGCAGAAGTTTCCCATGTCCAGATTTTCCATATTGCATCCTTGTGGTGTCATTTAATATGTTTTTCTCCCCTTTTATTTCCCATAAATCAATGGCTAGATCTAAGTGTTTGATCAGATTCAAATTACGGTTTTTTCTTGCAAGACTACTTCAAATGTGGTCCTGGGTACTTCTATCAGTGAGTACATAATATATAGTTGTCTCTCCATTAGGCATGTTATCAGTCACTGATGACCATTTCCTAGATTCATAAACTAATCAGGATTGCATAATAGTAATATTCTAATTCCATAATTCTTTCTTTATTTGCTGTCATACTTCTATAAAAAGAAACTTCCCTTACTAAATTATTTGGTTACCCTTAGGTACATATTATATAGGAAGGGAATGACAAATACTTGATTCTTTCCCTATATTTTTATGTTTTCAAATTAATAGCTCTCAATAATTTTTCTTTTTAAGAAGCATTGAGAACTCATGGATATAAGCATATTTGGTGAGTTTCCATTCGTTGCCATTATCTTTATTGATGTTCAAAGTGTCCTTCACTGGAGAATTTGTTCAGGTTGACTCCTTCATTTTCACATGACTTTAGCAGTCTTTAAGCTTATTTACTTTCTAGTAAAACAAGATATTTTAGGCTTGTCTTGAACATTTTCTGAGCCAGACCTGGAATCAGCTATTTCTCCCAAACAGTCCTGGTTGTTTTTGGTAAGAAATTATTTTTAGAANGTGGGGACCAGCACCTGAGCGCTGTGGTTGAGCTAAATTGCTGCTTTGCTAGGGAAGGCTTTTTGTGCAGCTCAGGTTTTAATGGTTGACTTTATAGGTACTTTTGGGTCTAGTGAAATTTGGTGCACCTGGGTTGTGTAGAAACTCTGGTCTGGTCCTGAGTCTTTTCATCAAAGTCTACCCCTTGCAATTCTATATTCCTGACCATTCTCCTCTGAGTGGTCCTTCACTGATTGGGGGGCAGATCAGCTGTCTTTGCTGTGCCCCAGTGTTCCCCCGGTGGGTCCATCTCCCCCACCACCCATGGGCCAAACACTTCCAATGAGACAGGCTGTGTGCCAGTCCCTTGCAATGACTCACCAGCCTCTGACTGGCTCCTTTTTTTCAGTTGTTGTGGCTCTTTGGTCCTGTGTGGGTCCACAGAAACACTATTAGTGGTCTTGCTGGCCTGGGGGCCACCAAGGCCCTCTTCTCCCCTGCCACCTCCAAGCAACTTCATCCAAAGGGCACAGCAGTGGCTTTTGGCAGCTCCTGCTCCAAGAGCTCAACAGCTCCAGCCTGGAAGTGGCTGGGGCTTGAAATCGATGGAGCGGTTCTTTCTCTCTCTCATGGTGGCTGCTCCTGCCTTCATGCACTCTGTAGATCTCTCCTTCTCTTCACCTGAGCTCTAGTGGCCCCAGGTTGGCTGTCACTGCTTTTCTATAGTTGTAAATTGGTTGATTTGTGGGAGAGAGTGATACTGGGGACCATCTATTCTACCTTCTTTACCAGAAGCCCATAATAACTCCTTAGTATCATAAAATAGCCAATCAATGTTCACATCTCCCCAATTGTCTTATAATTATTTTAAGTTTTGTTTGGATCAGTATCCAAATAATTTCACATATTACAATCAATTGATACATTTCTTAAGATTATTTTCTTGTAATTATTTTGTTGCAAGTGTCATTGGTCCTGCAGAAGTTTCCCATGTCCAGATTTTCCATATTGCATCCTTGTGGTGTCATTTAATATGTTTTTCTCCCCTTTTATTTCCCATAAATCAATGGCTAGATCTAAGTGTTTGATCAGATTCAAATTACGGTTTTTTTCTTGCAAGACTACTTCAAATGTGGTCCTGGGTACTTCTATCAGTGAGTACATAATATATAGTTGTCTCTCCATTAGGCATGTTATCAGTCACTGATGACCATTTCCTAGATTCATAAACTAATCAGGATTGCATAATAGTAATATTCTAATTCCATAATTCTTTCTTTATTTGCTGTCATACTTCTATAAAAAGAAACTTCCCTTACTAAATTATTTGGTTACCCTTAGGTACATATTATATAGGAAGGGAATGACAAATACTTGATTCTTTCCCTATATTTTTATGTTTTCAAATTAATAGCTCTCAATAATTTTTCTTTTTAAGAAGCATTGAGAACTCATGGATATAAGCATATTTGGTGAGTTTCCATTCGTTGCCATTATCTTTATTGATGTTCAAAGTGTCCTTCACTGGAGAATTTGTTCAGGTTGACTCCTTCATTTTCACATGACTTTAGCAGTCTTT
Organism: Galeopterus variegatus; assembly: GCF_000696425.1. Taxonomy (NCBI): domain Eukaryota; kingdom Metazoa; phylum Chordata; class Mammalia; order Dermoptera; family Cynocephalidae; genus Galeopterus; species Galeopterus variegatus. The sequence continues at coordinate 1,627 of NW_007730938.1, read as the reverse complement.
AAGCTTATTTACTTTCTAGTAAAACAAGATATTTTAGGCTTGTCTTGAACATTTTCTGAGCCAGACCTGGAATCAGCTATTTCTCCCAAACAGTCCTGGTTGTTTTTGGTAAGAAATTATTTTTAGAATCACAATCTGAGCTCTCAAGGTGCTCATTGCTATTGGGTTAATCATTGTTTCTAGGCCCTTTCAGTGAGCAGAAATGGAAAAAAAATTTTTAAGATAAATTCATCATGATTTCATACTGACACTTTATATTCAAATTTGGGCCTACAGATTTTTTTGTTTGTTATTAACCTTGTTGATCTTACATTTGTATCTCCCTTCAACTGCACTGAAAGATCTTATTTTTCAGTGACACCAACATAAATATTGTCTTCATTCATCCCATAATATACACACAATGGTTTCAGAATCACTACAACCAACAATATGGTTCCGGAAAACAGTTTAAGGTTTGTTTGCCACTCTTTTTGTCCTTAGAGAAGATCCCTCTAGGAATGTTAGTCAAATTACATATTTAAAGCCATTTGGAGTAGTTCTTCTCTGCATAGTTTTGCCACACAGTGTATAGACAAGTTTATTTAATTCACGTTATTTCTCTTTTTTAGGAATTGCTTTTTTTAAAAATTTTTTTAAAAAGATGACCGGTAAGGGGATCTTAACCCTTGACTTGGTGTTGTCAGCACCACGCCCACCCAGTGAGCCAACCGGCCATCCCTATATGGGATCCAAACCCGTGGCCTTGGTGTTATCAGCACCGCACTCTCCCGAGTGAGCCCCGGGCCGGCCCAGGAATTGCTTTTAAAACTGTAATATTATTTTACAATTATGTGAAATATTTACATGACTACAACATCAAATCTGGAAAAAGAGGCATATTCAAAGATACCTAGCTTCCATCCCTCTCCTCTCACATATTCCCTCCCTCCTCACTATAGGTAACTTTTTCTTTTTACTTTAACTTTATTCTTCCATTTGTTAAATAAACAAATGTGTGTGTATTCATATTCTTGCTTTTTTTTCAGTTAATATAATCTGAAAGTCGCTTCATAGTAATATCTGAAGTTGTTCCTCATTCCTTTTTATAGTACACATTACTCTGTTGTGACAACATGGTACAGTTTATACAACCCACCCCTTATTTGACAGGTGTTTGGGTTGTTTCCAGTCTTTGCTTTTACAAATACAAAACAATGGACAGACTCGTCCATATGTCTCTTTGTATTTTTGTCAGCATACCTTTACAATAAATTCCTAGAAGTTGCATTGATGGGACAAATGATAAATGCATGTATAATTTTGCTAGATAGTGCCAAATTCCCCTCTATTAGAGTTGTACCATTTTGTATTCTCATCAGATTATCTGCTTTTCCACAGCCTCATTACAAAGCGTATTGTCAAATTTGGGGATTTTGCCAATCTGATAAAAGATTGACAGTATCTCTGTGATTTTAATTTGTGTTGCTTAATTATTAGAAGTTGAGCATCATTTCTAATGGTTGAGAACCATTTTCAATTCTTTTTAAAAAAATTTTTATTTATTTATTTATTTATTTATTTTTCGTTAAATTTTTATTTTCTCAATATACACTGTATATGATTATTATGGCCCATCACCGACACC
>NW_007730937.1:174822-175380 GCF_000696425.1 Galeopterus variegatus | reverse complement strand
AACTAGAAAAATGGTCTGTGGAGCAGAGATGCTGACCACCCCTATTTTTAAATCTCAGGGCCGGTGTGTCCTAAAACAGAATTCAGAACTGCTTGTCCACAACAGTATTTTTATCAATTATTGCAAAAGAGGGCAGACAGGTGGATTTTCCAGTTCTCTCATGTCACTTCCCTATTTAAGACCCTTTGACAGTCCCCACTGTGCATGGCCCATTAGACCAACAGCATAGCCAGGCATGCAGGGCCCTCTGCAACCCGACCCCCTCTCCTCTCCCAGTCCCATCTCATCCTGCTNTAAAAGATCCCTCCAAGTATATAAATCAATCTCAGTACCCACTCAGCACCACAGTACTTTGCGGACTCCAACCCATTGTCAAAGATCTTCTCAAAAAGGGTTACCTTCGCCACACCCACTCACCATTCAACACCCCCATCCTGGCAGTAAAAAAACCAAGCAGGTCTTACTGACTGGTTCAAGATCTCCGTTTGGTTAATGCTGCTGTTATTCCCATTCATCCTTTAACACCCAATCCCTATACTCTTTTGTCCCAGATCCCAG
>NW_007730937.1:173352-173822 GCF_000696425.1 Galeopterus variegatus | reverse complement strand
GAAGCCTCTCGGCTACCCAAGCAGTTAGGAGTCTCCCATTGCAAAACACATCAAAAGGACAGCTCTCCCATAACTCAAGGTAACCACTTAGTGGACAAAATGGTGCGACTGGTCGCCACAGAGGGCTGTGACACCCCAGATGCAGCACTCCTTCCTCTCCTACCAGATACCACAGACAACCCTGCTCCAACACCAGATAATAAATCTTCTCTTTTCCATCTTTTTCATGATCTATTTCATTCAAACCCTCAAAGTTTAACACTCTTCCTCCAAACCTTCTTTCCTCTAACCCCAGCCAATAAAACTCTCTTACAGAAAATCTCTCACAATTGCTCCATCTGCCAACGTACCAACCCTAACACTCCCTTAAAAGCCAAACCGTATCCCTCACATCAAGCTACGGGTAATGCCCCTGCCGCAGACTGGCAGATCGATTTCACCCACATGCCTCCTGTTAAACGTCAGCAATA
>NW_007730937.1:172468-173110 GCF_000696425.1 Galeopterus variegatus | reverse complement strand
TAAAGCGGAACTTCTCTGGCGAACTGTTAGCCTGGGTCTCGCGTGATTCCTTCGTCCATGCACCCCTTCAGACACAACTCAATCTTCAGGGAGTTTTGGGGGGACATAATTCAGTCCACTACAGGTGTAGACCTAAGGCTGGGTCTGGAGCTCACAGACCCCTTAAGCCCATTGTCCAGACTGGGTCACAAACCTTTCACATGCCAGGCTGGGTCACCAGACCCCTCACACACTGGTCTATGAGCTAGGTAACTGGCCAGGTCCTTGAAGCATAGGTTTGAGAGCATGGCTGTGCAGGCTGGCTGCCCGAGGCAGTAGATGCCAGCCAAGTGGCGGTACTGCTCATGCGCACTAACTCCACTGACACACAACTTATTTATGAAGAATGTGCCACANCTCTTCCCCTACTATGCCCCCATCCAGCAGGAAGTAGCTCGAAGATCACGGTGACCCATTCGCACAGCAGAGGAAAAAGGGAGGAATGTAAGGATAATGTAAGGATACTGTAGGGACTCGAATGTAAGGATACCGTGGGCACTCAAGCGGAGGAGGAAAAGCATTCCCTAGCAATATGGCGCCCTTCAGGGTTCTTCTCCGCAGTAAACAAGCCCATCAGCGCCAACACCCAAGCCCACCCACCCC
>NW_007730937.1:162621-171468 GCF_000696425.1 Galeopterus variegatus | reverse complement strand
GGGTCACAAACCTTTCACATGCCAGGCTGGGTCACCAGACCCCTCACATGCCAGGCTGGGTCACCAGACCCCTCACATGCCAGGCTGGGTCACCAGACCCCTCACATGCCAGGCTGGGTCACCAGACCCCTCACATGCCAGGCTGGGTCACCAGACCCCTCACATGCCAGGCTGGGTCACCAGACCCCTCACATGCCAGGCTGGGTCACCAGACCCCTCACATGCCAGGCTGGGTCACCAGACCCCTCACATGCCAGGCTGGGTCACCAGACCCCTCACATGCCAGGCTGGGTCACCAGACCCCTCACATGCCAGGCTGGGTCACCAGACCCCTCACACACTGGTCTATGAGCTAGGTAACTGGCCAGGTCCTTGAAGCATAGGTTTGAGAGCATGGCTGTGCAGGCTGGCTGCCCGAGGCAGTAGATGCCAGCCAAGTGGCGGTACTGCTCATGCGCACTAACTCCACTGACACACAACTTATTTATGAAGAATGTGCCACACCACCCCCAACTGGACCTAAGGCGAGGGGACCTGATTAAATTATTCTATTTTCCCAATATGAGGTAATGCATATGTTAATTAGCTTGATTTATCCATTCCCAAATATACACAAAAATCAAAATATCATGTTGCACAAGATAAATATATACAATTTTGTCAATTTTTAAAAAAGTATAATAAATAAATAAATAAATCTCTGACACAGAAGAATTCCAAATTTTAAAAAAAACAGCTGTACATACAGTATATATACTCAATAACTCACCTGACAGGCTATGAGGATTAGCTGAGTTAATGTATCTAAGCAACTGATTATTTTTATTTATTTATTTTTAAATTTTATTTTATTTTGTCAATATACGATGTGGTTGATTATTGTGGCCCATTACCACAACCTCCCTCCCTCCTCCTTCTCCCCCGTCCCTCCCAACAATGTCCTTTCTGCTTGTGTATCAGAATTGTAATTGTCTTGTTCCTTCCCCCCACCCCGGTCTAAGCAACTGATTCTTGGAAAACATACTTTCCTCCCTCATTCCTTCTTTCCCTGCATCACTGCCCATCAGCCTCTCCCATCCGTACTATACCTCAGCCACGCCCAACTCTTCAGCTTTGTTCCCACATGCCTCTGCCTCTGCCCGTGCTGGACCCTCTGCCCGGAAACCCCTTCCACTGCTATGCTGTCTCTCCTGGGCATCCTTTAATGCTCAGTTCAAAAACCACTTCCTCTCTTATGTGTTCCCATGATGCCCAAAAGGTTACCATGTACCTCTTTGTGACGTCAGAGCAATGTTTATGCCTCTGCTGTGAACATAATACATTACAGCTGCTAACAGCCTGTGAGTATCCTGAAGATGGGAACTATGTTTCATTTCACTTTGTATCATTAGTCCCATGTATATTTCCTGGCAGGTACTAAACTCCATTCAATTCAGTTAATATGCAAAGGAATGGAAACACTATTGAGAAAAGCAATCTACCATGGGTCCTAAGCACCCCTGCACATACTTGCTAAACAAGCCAAGAATGCACAGCCCAGTTCCATCTTTAGTTATCTCTCAGGGCTGTGTTTGTAGTGAGCAACCCTGAGGGATAAAGCAATGTCTCCTTCCAGGACAAAGACCAGGCTTGCTACAGAGAATGGGACTGGCTCAACTCAGTGTTCCTCAGCTGTGACACAAACCCACTGCTTGCACAGCATCCACTTGGGCCCTCATTGTTGATTCTGTAGGACTCAAGACACAAGAAGGACATTGGCACGAATGGGATGCTCATGCCACTTGCCATACTGTGAGTAATATTGTCTTTTGTCCCTGACCCAGGAATCTCATGTCTTCTGACAGCAGCCTTCGAACAGTAACGGGATAATTTATTACCTCAGAGGCCAGCAACTTATGACTTATGGACCAAATCCATCCCCTGACATCTGTTTTTGTACAGCCTGTGAGCTAAGAATGGTTTTTATATTTTTAAAGGATAAAAAGAAAAAGATAAAGAAGGATATATGACAGAGATCTTATGTTGCCCACAAAGCCTAAAATATTTATGATTTCACTATTGAAATGAAACATTTGCCAACCTCTGTATTGTCTTGTAAAATTACTCTGAGTCTCTAACAAGTTCTAACTCTTCAGTGAACTTCCAGAGAGGAAAAATGCCAACTTCTCCTCCTGAGATCCACCGCTACACCAAGAACAGGACTGGATACTAAGACAAGGCTCAACCAAGACCACAGCGCCTCTCTCATTCATTCGATTACTCTGAGTCTCTAACAAGTTCTAACTCTTCAGTGAACTTCCAGAGAGGAAAAATGCCATCTTCTCCTCCTGAGATCCACCGCTACACCAAGAACAGGACTGGATACTAAGACAAGGCTCAACCAAGACCACAGCGCCTCTCTCATTCATTCGACAAAGACTTAGAGCCAGGTGCTCTTTTAGGAGCAGGGAATTTAGAGGTAAAGAAAACAATTGAAATCCCTAACCCCATGGAGGTGACATTCTAATGGGAGAGGTAGACAGTAAACAAACAAACATGTCAGATAGTAATGAGTGGTATGGAGGAAATAAAGAAGAGTGAGGGAGGTAAGGATGTCCAAGGTTTAGTTGGTTGGGGTGGGGAGGGGTGCTAATATTTTATGCCAGGTAGTCAGAGGAAGTGGCATGATCAAGAAGGCCGCTGCCTGTCTGGGATCTCTAAGCCTTAGAAACCTGACACTCTGGGGAAGTGAATTAAAAGCACACCCCATGATAAGTATATGCAGTAATACATATATTAATTAGCTTGATTTAGGCTTTCCACAATGCATATATATTTCAAAACAGAATGTTGTACATGATAAACATATACAATTTTTATTTGTTGATTAAAATAAAAATTTTTTTATATATAAAAAGCACATCCCAACTCCACTTTCCAGCCCATGAACCATAGTTTTCTGAGCTAAATACTCATTTGAGCTGGGCCCATCCAAGAAACCACTCTCCCTTCCCCTGAGCGTATCACTTCTACACAGTTACCTGGGAGCCTGAGGGCACAAATTTAGTGCAAGTTGGAGCTTGCGGGGTTTTTTCACTCCATCTCCACTGTTGAGTGCTTCCTCAGAATCCCACTTTGGTAGTAAAAGTCCCCAAGTTAGAAATCTTATTTTATTCTATCAAATACATACTAATTTTCTGCCCCAACACACACAAAGTGCATATGTTTATATATATATCTAAGAATGACAAATAAGATCCATGTAACGAAAGAACCATTGAACCTGTCCTTTGGGAGAAAGAATGGTGACCCTGAGAGAATACAGGCTTTGGGATCATTCAGAGTTGGGTCCGAATCCCTCCCTCTTGTTAGCTGTAAGAGACCTTGGGCATGTTACTTTAACTCTCTTAGATTTAGTTTTCTCATTCGTAAAGGGGAGCTAATAAGGCCTATCTCTTAAAAAAAAAAAAAAAGATAATAGATGCAAGGCACCAAGCACAGTCAGTCACACAGTAATGTTCTATAAGTGTTGGTATCCTAGCTGTGAAATAGCACATGAATCCTTCATCCACTCAATAGGTGTTCACTTACTGCTCCTACTGCTTGTCAGCGGTGTCAAGTGAAGGGACTCCTCCAACTGATAAGACTGTCTGTGCCCTCAAGGAGACTGCAGAGTAGTAGGGAAAAAAGCAAAGTAAATAAGCAGCGATGGTACAGTGTGACACATAACAGAGGGAATCGCCAGTGAGATAACAGTACATCAGGAAAGGCTTACCCATAGGAACAGATGAACTGAGATAAGGTCCTTAGCCAGAGGAAAAGCAGACGTTCCAGACAGAGGTAATGTGGTAAAGCTGAATAATGGGAATTACATGGAAGCGGATGTGTGCTGAGGAAGAATGGAGCCTAATCTAAAGAGACTTGTTTGTCATGCTAAGGAATTGGGACTGATCCTAAAGACAACAAGTACAGAAGCTCTGGCTTCCATATGGAGATGTAATTAGAATGGGGCAGGACTGGAGACTAAGATGGGTTCAGAGGCTCTCCAGAAGCAGGTTTGGAAGTTGGGAGGGAGATAAATGAGATTGTTTGACCTGCCTGGAGACAGGCAGATATAAAAAAATGAGATCAGACCTGGAGGCTGATTCAGGGGCCATCAATATGTACATCAAGCAACGTGAATGAGACCATTTAGGGTTCATATGCAGAGTAACAAGAGAAGAGGGTTGGGGGAAGAGCCCTAAGACACATAGTCATCAATGTGACTTATAATACACTGTTATAGCTGTATACCTCAGCACTCCTGTATTAGTAATTGACAGACCCAGCAGGCAGGAAATCATTAAGGATATTATTATGGAATGAATAGTGTCCCCCCAAAGTTTAATGTGTTGGAGACTTGGTCCTCACTGTGACTGTGTTCCCATAGTAGGGAAATCCTATTATGGTAATTGAGAGGTGGGGCCTTGAAGAGGTGATTAGATTGTGAGAAACACGCCCTAGTAAATGGATTAATAAGTTGATGGTTTAATGGTGGTCCGGGGCATAGTTCTGAGGACTTCAAAAGGAGAGCACATGAGGAGCTCTCTCTTTGCTCTGCCATTCGGAAATGTGAGACCCCTGTGTCAGTGTCACTGCCAACAAGGCTTTCACCAGATGTGAGCCCTGGACTTTGGACTTCCCAGCCTCCAAAACTGTAAAGAATAAATTTTGGTTTCTTATAAATTACCCTGTTTCAGGTATTTGTGTTATAAGCAACTGAAATGGACTAATACAGATAGAGTTGAACTGAATAGCAACAGTAATCAATGGGATCTCGTTTATATTTATGAATTACTTTACCCTATAACAGCACAATGCAGATTTTCTTCAAATCCACATGGAACATTCACCAAGACAAACCATAGGTCTGGTCAAGAAAACATGTTTTAACAATTTTTTAAAAATGGGAATCATACAAATTATGCTTTGAAACCACAATGAAATTAAGCTAAAATGAGTAGCAGCAAGATAGCTGGAAAGCCTCAAAATATATGGAAATTAAATAGCACACTTCTAAATAACATACGGGCCAAAGAAGTCTCAAGAGAAATTTAAAATATCTTGAATTAAATGAAAGTGAAAATACAAGTTATCAAAATATGTGGGATGCAACAAAAGCAGTGCTTAGAGGGAACTATATAACATTAAATGCATATGTTAAAAAAGAAGAAAGATCTAAAATCAATAGTGTAGGGCCGGCCCGTGGCTCACTCGGTAGAGTGCGGTGCTGATAACACCAAGGCCACGGGTTCGGATCCTATATAGGGATGGCCGGTTTGCTCACTGGCTGAGCGTGGTGCTGACAACACCAGGCCAAGGGTTGAGATCCCCTTACCGGTCATCTTTAAAAAAATAAATAAATAAATAAAATAAAATAAAATAAAATCAATAGTCTAAGCTTTCACCTTAGGAAACACAAAACAAAACAAAAATGAGTGATGTAATCCCAAAGTATGTAGAAGAAAAGACACAATAAAATTCAGAGCAGAAATCAATGTAAGAGAGTACAAGAATAGGAAGAAAACCAAGGAAACCAAAAGCTGGTTCTGTGAAAAGATAAATAAAATTGACAAACCTCTATCCAGGCCAAATAAAAAAAGAGAGAGAGAAGATACTAATTACTAATAACAGAAATAAAAGAATAGCCATCACTCCTGGTCCCATGGACATTAAGAGAATAATATAAGGGCCGACCCTGTGGCTCACTCGGGACAGTGCAGCACTGGGAGCACAGTGGCACTGGGAGTGCTGAGGCCGTGGGTTCGGATCCTATATAGGGATGGCCAGTGCACTCGCTGGCTGAACGCGGTGCGGGTGACACCACACCAAGGGTTGCGATCCCCTTCCCGGTCACAAAAAAAAAAAAAGAGAGAATAATATAATAATAGTATGAACACCTCTATACCCATAAATTTTGTAACTTAGACAAAAATGGACCAATTCTTTGAAAAACATAAGAATAACAAACTTGTACTAAAAAGCACACAAGGACAAATATATAATCTGAATAGATTTATATCAACTAAAGAAATTGAATCAAGAATTTATAACCTTCCAAAACAGAAAGTGCCAGGCCCGGATGGGCTCACTGATGAGTTCTACCAAATATTCAAGGAAGAAATTATACCAATTCTCTATGAATTCTTCCAAAAAATAAAAGCAGAAAAAGCACATCCTAACTCATCCTATTAGGCCAGCAGTAACCTAATACCAAAATAAGACAAAAATATATTACAAGAAAAGAAAACTACAGACCAATATCTCTCATGAACATAAGTGCGAAAGTCCTCAACAAAATATTAGCAACTCAAATACAACAATGTGTAAAAAAGAGTTATACACTATGACCATATGAGACCAAGTTATTCAATACTGGATTAATATTCAAAAATCAATTAATCAATATAATCCATTACATCAAGAGACTAAAGAATAAAGATAATATGGATATATATTAATAAATAAAGGCAAAAGGAGCAGTTGAGAAAATTTCAACAACACTTCATGATAAAAACTCTCAGCAGGGCTGGCCCGGTGGCGCACTGGATAGTGCGCTGCTTGGGAAGTGCGGCGGCGCTCCCGCCGAGGGTTCGGATCCCACATATAGACCGGTTCCCGCTCACTGGCTGAGCGAGGTGCGGGAGCAGCACCGAGGGTTGCGATCCCGTTGCCGGTCCCCGGTCCAGTACGGGCGCGACACTGAGGGTTGCGATCCATTGCTGGACACGGAAAAAGACAAAAGACAAAAAAAAAAAAAAAAAAAAAAAAAAAAAAAAACTCTCAGCAAATTGGGGATAGAGGGGAACTTTCTCAACCTGATAAAGAACGTCTACAAAAAACCTGCAGCTAACATCATACTTAATAGTGAGAAACTAGATGCCTCCTCTGGAAAAAAGCCAAGGATGTTTCCTCTCACCACTCCTATTCAACGTCATACTGGAGGTCCTAACTAATGCAAAAACACAAGAAAGGGAAATAAGAGGTATATAGATTGAAAGGAAGAACTAAAACTGTCTTTCTTCAGAAATAACATGATTGTCTATGTAGAAAATCCCAAAGAATCAATTAATACAGAAAAAAAAAAAAACCCCAAAAACTCCTGGAACTAATAAGCAGTTGCTTATAGTAAGGCTGCACAATACAAGATTAACATACAGAAGTCAAGTGCTCTCCTACATACTGGCAATGAGCAATTGGAATTTGTATTAAAAACCCGTTACATTAGCACCTAATATAATGACCTATATGAAATATTTAGGTATAAACCTAATAAAATATGTACAAGATCTGTATCAGAGAAACTATCAAATTTTGATGGAAGAACTCAAAGAAAAATGAAATCAATAGAGCGATTCCACATTTGTGGATAGGAAGACTTCATATTGTTAAGATTCAGTTCTGGCAGGCAGCCCTCTGCAAGACTGGCAAATGGCAAGAAGTGTGCCTGGGGACATCAGCAGTTTGTGGGCAGCCCCCTCAGCTGCTATAGACACTGCTGCCACATGGGTAGTCCACCACAGCCACTGCCACAGCCACTTCCACCACAGGAGCAGCACAACACTACAGTAGCAGCCACCACCACCATTCAAGCGGCCTACAGACCACTTGACTGCATTGACAAAGGGGAGTCAACAGCAAAGCCTGGGGAAAGAGGTGAGTGAGTGCAGACCTGCAACCCAGTGGCCCAACCCACAGGGAGAATTACACTGCCACATGCCCTAGCACATCTGGCTGTGGGAGGAACATGTGCAGCCCATGCAACTGCCTTGATCTGGGGAGAGACACATGTGGAATCCCCTGAGTGTGCAGAAACCCAGTATACCCAAATAGAGTAAGGAAGAAAATTCCCAATCATCACCAACCCATGCCCCAACTGCAGGAAGCAAGAAGGAGCCTTTGCCCATAGGAAAGAGTAAAGAGAAACCCCATCTGGGGTCACTCATTCAAGCTGAGGAGCTGCAATATAACCACTGCATCCATTAGGGCCATGGGAAACTAGCCAGGGTGCCAACAAGCCCATTCAGCATGACCCATCCCAGCCAAATAGGGCACCAAGGCATTTCTCCCAAGAATTTGAGAGCTCAGGGGCCGGCTGGGTGGCGCACTGCTACAGTGCGCCGCTTGGAAGTGCGGCGGCGCTCCCACCGAGGGTTCGGATCCCACATACAGACCGGTTCCCGGTCACTGGCTGAGCGAGGTGTGGGTGCAACACCGAGGGTTGTGATCCCGTTGCCTTGCCCGGTCCGGTGCGAGTGCGACACTGAGGGTTGCGATCTGTTGCCGGACACGAAAAAAGACAAAAAAAAAAAAAAAAAAAAAGAATTTGAGAGCTCACCCATACCCCCAACAAACCAGCACAGTGTCACTAACCTCAACAAGGAATCACCAAGTGCCCCAGTGCCTAGGCCACGGAGGCACTCACATGCAACTGCAACACTGAATATGGCCAAAGTACCCACACAGAGACCATGCTACTGTGTCTACCCAGAACCAATATTAAAGCATTGGTTCTACTCAATAGTCAATACAAGCACATCTACAGGAGGAAGTCTCTTTCCTCAAAGCCCATTTCAGAAAATAGAAGAAACAAATCCTCTACCAGATGGCGATACATCAATGTAGAGATACTAGAAACACAAAATATATTTTATAAAAGAAAGAAAGAAAGGAAATATGACACCACCAAAGGAATACAATAATTCTCAAGTACCAAATCCCACAAAGTAGGAAACCCTTGAAATTACTGAAGGGCCGGCCCGGTGGCGCACCGCTACAGTGCGCCGCTTGGGAGCGCGGCAGCACTCCTGCCAAGGGTTCGGATCCCAC
>NW_007730937.1:159259-162100 GCF_000696425.1 Galeopterus variegatus | reverse complement strand
TATAAGGAAATACCTAGAACTGGGTAATTTACAAGAAGATGAAATTTACTAACAGTTTCTGAGGCTGGGAAGTCCAAAGTCTATCTGATGGTGGCAACAGTGACCCAGGGATCTCACATTGCAAGATAGTAGAAGCAGAGAGAGCAGAGAGAGAAAGACAGACTTTCCTCTTCTTTTAAAGCCCTCAGAACCATGCCCTGAACACCATTTTTAATCCATTCACTACTACATAGTCCTACAATCCAATCACCTCTTCAAGGCCCCACCTTTCAATTACCATAATAAGATTTCCCACCCTCTTAACAGTCACAGTGGGGGCTAAGTTTCTAATACATAAAACTTGTGGGACAATTCAATGAGTTTTGGGGGGACATAATTCAATCCACTATAGGATGGAAAAAGATACACCATGCAAATGGAAGCCAAAAACAAGCTGGAATAGCTAATCTTATATCAGATAAGATAGACTTTAAGTCAAAAACCATACAAAGAGATAAAGAAGGCCATTATATAATGATAAAGGTATCTACCTAGCAAGAAAAAATAACAATCAAAAATATATATGTACCCAGATATATAAAGTCAACACTATTAGACCTAAAGAAAGAGATAGGTCCCAATACAATAATAGTTGGGGACATGAGCACACCCCTCTCAGCATTGGACAGATTATCTAGACAACAAATCATCCAAGAAACACAGAATTTAAACTATACTTTAGACAAATTGGACTTGCCGATATCTATAGAACATTTCATTCAACAACTACAGAATATACATTCTTCTTGTCAGCCCATGGAACATTCTCCAAGATAGACTACATGTTAGGTCACAAATCAAGTCTCAACAAATGTTTAAAAATTGGAATCACTTCAAGTATCTTCTCAGACTACAACAGATTAAAAATAGAAATTGATAACAAGCAAAACTCTGGAAACTATACAAATACATGGAAATTAAACAACATGCTCTGGAACAAACTATGGTACCAAGAAGAAATTAAACAGGAAATCAGAAACGTTCTTGAAACTAATGAAAATAAAGATACATTATACCAAAACCTGTGGGATTCTACAAAAGCAGTACTAAGAGGGAACTTTATTGCAATAAATGTTTATAGCAAAAAAATAGAAAGATCCCTAATAAACAACCTAATGTTGTATCTCAAAGAACTAGAAAAATGAGAGCAATCCAATCCCAAAATTAGTAGGCAGAAAGAAAGACTTAAGATCAGAGCAGAACTAAATGAAATAGAGACCCAAAAAAGATACAAAAGATCAATGAAACAAAGAGTTTGTTTTTTGAGAAGATAAACAAAATAGACAAACCATTAGCCAGACTAAAAAAGAAGACTCAAATAACAAAAATCCGAAGTGAAAAAGGAGACATTGCAACCAATACCACAGAAATACAAAGAATCAATAGAGACTATTATGAAGAATTATATGCCAAAAAATTAGAAAATCTGTAGGAAGTGGATAAATTTCTGGATGTATACAAACTTCCAAGACTGAACCAAGAAAGAATAGATAACCTTAACAAAACAATAACAAGCAATGACATTGAAATAGTAATCAGCAGTCTTCCAGCAAAAAGTCCAGTACCAGATGGCTTTACTTCTGAATTCTACTAAACCTTTAAAGAGCAATGTATGCCAATTCTCTTCAGACTATTCTGAAAAATTGAAACACAGGCCCTTCTCCCAAACCCAACTCATTCTATGAAGCCAGCATCACCCCAATGCCAAATCCAGACAAAGATAGCACAAGAAAAGAAAGCTACAGGCCAATATTTCTGATGAACATAGATGAAAAAATCCTCAACAAAATATTAGCAATCAGAACACAGCAACACATCAAAAAAATTATCCCATGATCAAGTAGGATTCATACCAGGAATGCATAGATGGTTCAACAGCACAAGTCAATAAATGTGATGCACCACATCAACAAGATCAAAGACAAAAACTGCATATGATTATCTCAATAGAAGCAGAAAAAGCATTTGACAAAATTCAACATCCCTTCATGATAAAGACTTAGCAAATTAGGTACAGAAGGAAAGTATCTTAACACAATAAAAGCCATATATGACAATCCAACCACCAATATCATCCTGAACAGGGAAAAGTTTTCAGTTTTTCCCTTAAGAACAGGAAAAAGACAAGGATTCCCATTCTCACCACTCCTATTCAACATAGTGTTGGAAGTACTAGCCACAGCAATCAGGCAAGAGAAAGAAATGAAGGGCACCCAGATTGGAAAGGATGAAGTCAAACTGTCCCTGTTTGCAGATGATGCGATCTTATATATAGAAAAACCTAAAGACTACAAAAAAAAAAAAAAAAAACTCTTAGAGCTGATAAATGATTTCAGTAAACTTTCGAAATACAAAATTAACACACAAAAGTCAGTAGCATTTCTATACTACAGTAGCAGCAAAAGAAATCAAGAAAGCAAGCTCATTTAGAATAGTCACCAAAAAATATAAAGTATCTAGGAATAAACAACCAAAGAGGTGAAAGATCTTGACAATGAGAACTACAAATTACCACTGAAAGAAATTAAGAGGATACAGAAAGATAGAAAGACATTCCATGCTCTTGGATTGGAAGAATTAACATTATGAAAATGTCCATACTTCCCCATGGACATTATTCAAAAGCAATCTAATCGAATAGATTTAAAGCAATCCCCATTAAAATACTGGTGATATTCTTCATAGAAATAGAAAAAATAATCCTAACATTCACACAGAACAACAAAATACCATGAATAGCCAAAGCAGCCTTGAGCAAAAACAATGAAGCCAGTTTAATAATACTACCTGATTTCAAATTAT
>NW_007730937.1:143731-158709 GCF_000696425.1 Galeopterus variegatus | reverse complement strand
TATAAGACCTGATACTATAAAACTCCTAGAAGAAAACATAGGGGAAACACTTCAGGATGTAGGATTAGGCAAAGATTTTATGAATAAGACCTCAAAAGCACAGGCAACAAAAGGAAAAATAAACAAATGGGATTACGTGAAACTGAAAAGCCTGTGCAGAGTAAAGAAAACAACCAACACAGTAGGAGAAAATATTTGCAAACTATACATCCCAACAAGGGATTAATATCCACAGTATGCAAGGAATTCAAACAACTTAACAGGATAAAAAACAAGTAACTCATTTAAAAAATGGGCAAAGGAGCTGAATAAGCATTTCTCAAAGGAACATATACAAACAGCCAACAGACACATGAAAAATGCTCAACATCACTAAGCATGAGGGAAATGCAAATCAAAACCAATTAGACTGGCCATTATCAAAAAGAGAGAGAATAGCAAATGCTAGAGAGGATGCGGAGAAAGAGGAACCCTTCTATGCTGTTGGTGGGACTGTGAATTAGTGTAACCATTATGAAAAACAGTATGGAGGTTCTTCAATCAACTAGACACAGATCTACCATACAATCTGTGAATCCCAGTTCTGGTTATATACCCACAAGAATGGAAATCATCATGTCAAAGGGATACCTGTACTCCCATGTTTATTGCAGCTCTATTTCAATAGCCAAGAGTTGGAAACAACCTAAATGTCCATTGACTGACAACTGGATAAGGAAAATGTGGTGTATACACACACACACACACACACACACACACACACAATGGAATACTTCTCTGCCATAAAAATGAAGGAAATTCTGCCATTTGCAGCAACATGGATGAACTTAGAGAAAATTATGTTAAGTGAAATAAGCTTCTGCCATTTGCAGCAACATGGATGAACTTAGAGAAAATTATGTTAAGTGAAATAAGCTTGACACAGAAAGAGAAATACCACATCTTCACTCAGAAGTGGGAGCTAAAACATAAACAATTTAAAAAAAGAAAGAACAATCACAATAATTCGTTGAACTTTCAAAAGGAGAGAACAGAACTGAGACCAACAGAGGTGGGAAAGGGGAAGGGGGAGGGAGGGTTAGGAAAAAATGGTAAATGGCCACAAAAAATGATAACAATGTGTAAGCCTGAATATACTAATTATCTTGATTTGAGCATCATATACACACACAGGTATTGACATTTAACATTGTACTCCACAGGTATGTACAATCAATTATGCTTCAATTTTTTTTTTTTTTTTTAAAAGATGACCGGTAAGGGGATCTTAACCCTTGACTTGGTGTTGTCAGCACCATGCTCACCCAGAGAGCTAACCGGCCATCCCTATACGGGATCTGAACCCGTGGCCTTGGTGTGATCAGCACCACACTCTCCCGAGTGAGCCACGGGCCAGCCCCTCAATTTTTTTTTTTTAAAGTGGAAAAAAAAAAATAGAATCAGTTCCA
This sequence comes from Galeopterus variegatus, assembly GCF_000696425.1. Classification (NCBI taxonomy): domain Eukaryota; kingdom Metazoa; phylum Chordata; class Mammalia; order Dermoptera; family Cynocephalidae; genus Galeopterus; species Galeopterus variegatus. Next base: position 157,261 of record NW_007730937.1, on the reverse strand, counting down.
ATTTGATCTATAAATTCAATATAATCCCAATAAAAATCACAGTAGGTTACTTTGTGGACTGATTCTAAGCTGTTTCTGATTCTCTGGTTTATTTGAAAAGACATAGAAACTGAGTCTAAATTCATATGAAAAGGCAAAAGACCCAGAATAGCCAGTACAGTATTGAAGACGACAATGGCCAAAAGCCTGGCCCTACCCAACATTAAGACTATATTCAGGTATACCTTGTTTTATTGCACTTTGCTTTATTGTGCTTTGCAGATACTGCGTTTTTTACAAATTGAAGGTCTATGGCAACTCTGCACCAAGCAAGTCTACCGGCACCATTTCCAACAGCATGTGCTCACTTTGTATCTCTAAGTGTTCAAGTGAAAGGAAGTGTCACACATCTCTCACTTTAAATCAAAAGCTAGGAGTGATTAAGCTTATTGAGGAAGACATATTGAAAGCTGAGATAGGCCGAAAGCTAGGCCTATAGCCCCATTTGGCCAAGTTGCAAATGCAAAGGAAAAATTTGAAAAAAATTCAAAGTTCTACTTCAGCAAACACACAAATGATAAGAAAGTGAAATAGCCTTATTGCTGCAATGGAGAAAGTTTTAGGGGTTTGGGTAGACGACAAAACCAGCCACAACATTCGCTTACACCAAAGCCTAATCCAGAGCAAGGCCCTGACTCTCTTTAATTCTATGAAGACTGAGAGAGGTGAGGAAGCTGCAGAAGAAAAGTTTGAAGCTAGCAGAGGTTGGTTCATTAGGTTTAAGAAACCGTCTCCATAACGTAAAAGTGCCAGACGAAGCAGCAAGTGCACACGTAGAAGCTGCAGCAAGGTATCCAGGAGATCTAGCTGAGATCACTGACGAAGGTGGCTGCAGTAAACAGCAAATTTTCAATGCAGATGAACCAGCTTTCTATTGGAAGAATATGCCATCTAGGACTTTCTTAGCTAGAGAGGAGAAGTCAGCTTCAAAGGACATCCTGGCTTCAAAGCTTCAAAGAACAGGCTGACTGTATTGTCAGAGGCTAGTGCAGTTGGTAACTAAGTGAAAGCCAGTGCTCGTTTATCATTCTGAAAATCTTAGGGCCCTTAAGAATTACACTAAATCTACTCTGCCTGTGCTCTGTAAATGAGACAACAAAGCCTGGATGACAGCACATCTGTTTACAGCATGGTTTACTGAATATTTTAAGCCCACTGTTGAGATCTATCGCTCAGGGGGAAAAAATTATTTCAAAATATTCAAAATATTACTGTTCATTGACAATGCACCTGGTCACGTGAGCTCAGATGGAGATGTGCAAGGAGATTAATGTTGTCTTCATGTCTGCTAGCACAACATCCATTCTGCAGCCCACGGATCAAGGAGTAATTTTGACTTTCAAGTCTTATTATTTAAGAAATAACATTTTGTAAGGCTTTAGCTCCCATAGATAGTGATTTCTCTGAAGGATCTGAGCAAAGTCAATTGAAAACTTCCGGAAAGGATTCACCAGTCTAGATACCATTAAGAACATTCATCATTCATAGGAGGTCAAAATATTGACATTAACAGGAGCATGGAAGAAGCTGATTCCAACCCTCAATTCTCTGAAGGATCTGAGCAAAGTCAATTGAAAACTTCCGGAAAGGATTCACCAGTCTAGATGCCATTAAGAACATTCATCATTCATAGGAGGTCAAAATATTGACATTAACAGGAGCGTGGAAGAAGCTGATTCCAACCCTCAAGCATGACTTTGAGGGGTTCAAGACTTCAATGGAGGAAGTAAATGCAGACGTGGTGGAAATAGCCAGAGAACTAGAATTATAAGTGGAGCCTGAGGCTGTGGCTGAATTGCTGCAATCTCATGATAAAACTTTAACAGATGAAGAGTTGCTTCTTATAAATGAGTAAAGAAAGTGGTTTCTTGAGATGGAATCTACTCCTGGTGAAGATACTGTGAACATGGTTGAAATGACAATGAAAAATTTAGAATATCACATAAATTTAGTTATAAAGCGCGGCAGAGCTTGAGAGAATTGACTCCAATTTTGGAAAGTCTACTGTGGGTAAAATGCTATCAAATAGCATCATATGCTACAGAGAACTCTTTTGTGAAAGGAAGAGTCAATGGATGCAGCAAACTTCATTGTCGTTTGTTTTAAGAAATTGCCACAGTGGCCCCAGCCTTCAGCAATCACCACCCTGATCAGTCAGCAGCCACCAACATCGAGGCAAGACCCTCCAGCAGGATAAAGATTATAACTCACTGAAGGCTCACGTGATGTTTAGCAATATAGCACTTTTAAATTAAGGTATGTAGATTGTTTTTAAAGATATGCTATTGCACACTTAATAGACTACAGTGTAGTGTAAACATAACTTTTATGTGCACTGGGAAACCAAAAAGTTCATATGACTTGCTTTATTGCAATATTCACTTTATTGCAGTAGACTGAAACTGAACCTGCAATATCTCTGAGGTACACCTGTCCCTGAAACTGGGTAATTTATAAAGAAATAGAATTTATTTCTTACAGTTCTGGAGGTGGGAAGTTCAAACGCAAGGGGGCATATCTGGTGAGGGCCTTCTTGGTGGGGACTCCAAGGCATCACATGGTAAGGCAGCTGAGCATGCCAGATCAGTTCTCCCTTTCTCTTCTTATAAAGCCACCAGTCCCACTCTCTGATAACTCATTAAATCATTAATCCATTAATCCATGAATGGATTACTCCATTCATGATGACAAAGCCCTCATGACCCAATCGCCTCTTAAGCCCCACTTTTCAGTACTGTCACATTGGGAATTAAGTTTCAATATGAGTTTGGGATGGTACAAACATTCAAACCACAGCAACCAATTTTATTGACAAAGCCCTAGCAAGACAAAGAAAAAAGTAAGAAGACACAAATTACCAATATCAGAAACGAAAACAGATATCACCACAGGCACTGCAGGCATCAAAAGGATAATAAGAGGGTACTGTATTACAAATTACACACATAAGTTTGACAAGTTAGATGAAATGGATCAATTCATCAAAAAACCCAAACTACCATACAACCCAGCAATTGCACTTCAGGGTATTTATCCCAGAGAAAAGAAAATTTATGTTTACACAAAAACTTGAGCATGAATGCTCATAGCAACTTTATTCATAATAGTTCAAAACTAGAAATAGCCCAGATGTCCTTCAACAGGTGAATCGTTACACTGTGGTATATCCACACCATGGAATACCATTAATAAAAAGAAACACGATTGATAGATGAACGACTTGAATGAGTGTCCAAATAATTATGCTGATTGGAAAAATCCAAATCCAAAATGTTACATACTGTATGGATCCATTTATATACTATTCTTGAAATTTAAAAAATTATAGAAATGGAGAAGAGATCAGTGGTGCCAGAGGCGGGGTGGAGGGGAATGGGCGTGGCTGTAAAAGGGCAACGTGAGAGATCGTTGCGGTGAAGGAAATGCTGTGGATTTTGACTGTATGCAACTCAATATCCTGGTGACACTGTACTACAGTTTTGCAAGATGCTACCATTGGGCAAAACTGGGTAAAGGGAACAAGGTGGCTCTCTGTATAATTTCTTATAACTGCATATCAATCTATAATTATCTCCCAAAACATTTAATTATAAAAACAATCATATTCCAACCCACTAGCTAATTTGAGTCTTCAGTGTACCCTTTGAGGAAGTTGGAGCAGATTTGGTTTTATTTGCGACGTAAGAAAGAAAAAGCACAGAGAAATCATGATCTGTACGAGGCCACAGAGCAAAGCCAGCTGTGCTGAGGACCACAGTTAGGCTGAGGTGGGGCCTGGCCACGTCAGAAACACGACCCGGGGATAGAAGCCTCCTCAGCTCTCTTTAGGAGACAATCTGCACCCACCAGGATTCCTCTGACCTGTCTTCCCCATACTTGCAGATAAAACAAGACAAACTGCTCATTCTGTCACCTCAGGGTTTGTCTATCCAAAATAAGAAAGAACAGCATGTTGCAGAACTGCAGAATGTCTGCGCGGGTCTGACCCTCTGGTGTTACAGTTGGGGAGATCCTCTGGAGGCAGGAAACTTGCTGGAACTGAACAGTTAAGAAGCTACCTGCTAATTTGCAAACGGAAAAGACCCAGACCTGGATTGTGCTGCTGGGACGGAGGCAGACACCGACATCAGTACCCTTCCTGAATCCGGACCGCCAGTTCCAAAGCTGCTTCATCCCAGCTTCCACCTCTCAAGGAAAGCGCTCGGTGGAATCTGTTACCAGCAGGGGGCACCAAGGAATCCAAAATAGCTGACATTTCACCACAAAGCAGCCTGTGGCATCAGGTTATCCTGGGAACATAGGGGTGTCTGCAACTCCAAGGCAGTGTAACTGGAGCCAAAGCCCATGCCTGTGGAGTGCCCTTGTCACCCACTCCTGCCCCCAACATCACCCTATCTGGCTTCTGATATCCTGCCACTTAGGGTTCACTTCTTTGATCATGAAAGGCAATCTGGTATACTTAAAAGAGGACCGTAACTGGAATTAGATGTACATCCTCGTTAGTTCTGCCATGAGTAGCTAAGAAGAAGTGACCAGTGCTAGTCTCTGAGTCTCTGGGAGCATGGCAACCATATGAGGTAAGCACCATATCTCCATTTTACAGATAAGAAAGAGGGGTGCAGAGATATCAAGTGACTTGTTCCCAGTCACATTAGCTAGGAAGGGGACGGGTCAGGATTTGAACCCAGGTAGTCTGTCTCCAGAGCCTGTGTGTGCCCACCCCCGAAGATTAAGGAAGGTGACAAATGAATCAGTGCCACAGTCAGCCCTGCATCGGCCCACAGGTGAGTGTGTGGACTGGCGCAGGTGCACATGTGCTGGGCCCTCTGCAGGCCGGGGCACGGGCAGGGCGGGGAGGCACCCCTTCGGCAGCCTGGCAGGCGCTTCCCCGCTCTGCACAGGCAAGCCTGACCTCATCCTCTAACCTGCACAAAGGCCTGGGAGGCACACTGCTCCCGATTTACACAAATGGGCTTGATGTCCTGGCCCATTCTTTCTCCTCTACTCCTTGTATCCCCTCCCCTTGCAACCCATAATCCCAAAACAAGAGGGAAATTCTTCCCTCTCCGAGGAGCTGGCAGGAAAAGTCTCCTTTCTAGTGCCTGCCCATTCTTTCTCCTCTACTCCTTGTATCCCCTCCCCTTGCAACCCATAATCCCAAAACAACAGGGAAATTCTTCCCTCTCCGAGGAGCTGGCAGGAAAACAGTCTCCTTTCTAGTGCCACTTTCTAGTGCCTCCATTAGAAACCCCATTAAATGCTTTGCAGAAGTCGGACAAAAGAACTTGCCTGCAGTAAGATTTGTGACTGTGCCCAGTGGTCACGGGGAAGGGACACACAATTGGTGTGATTCAGCTCCAGGGAGGAGGTTCAGAGAAAAGCTGGGAAATGCCAGAAGCTAAGCCCTGGAAAGAGGCCTGGGGGGTGGGGGGCCTCAGGGGCCCTGCTTTGGGATGGAAGGTCCTAGGGGTGCCAAATTTTCCAAGACAATCTAAATTTCAAAATTTCATCTGCTGTCTTTGAAAGCAGGGCCTGCATTTGGGGACGTGCCTAATGCAGGGCCAACCTCTCTCACACACCCTCTCCGGCTTCTTCCTGAAGCTTGAGCTCGGTGTTTTGATAACCAGCAGAAGAGAAGCTAATCTCCTTTACCAACAAACTGCTTGAAATAGGCTTTAACTCATTTTAGAAAGCTAAGCCTATTTCCTGCAGAGGAAGGAACTAACAGTCCGCTTTCCTGCAGAGGCCCATTTCCTACCCTTACCTAAACTGCACCATAGTGCTGCAAGGCACTGCTGCTCCATTTCACAGACACGCAGCTGGTGTCCTGCTAGGCTAAGTACTTACCTGAGGTTGCACAGTGGACAGGTGATGGCTCAGCAGGGAGAGGGGAAACTGAGTTTCCCAGGTTGTTGGCATGAAGCATCTCCTGAAGCAGAGTGCATGAGATTTAGGAGATGGAACAAATGAAGAGACGGGTGGTAAGGTAATTTTGGAAAATGCCATAAAGTTAAATAGATTTTTTTCTACAGACTTCTCAAAGCCTTTGTATATTAACAGGCATTTTAAAGCTCCAGGTATAGAAAACTGAGGTTCAGAAAAGTCACTTGTCTAGGCCTGTGTGGAGTTGGGAGAGGTGCCCGTGCTCCAGCTCTGCCACCTGCCAGCCAGGCCCTTTATGAACCAGTCTTTCGTGGGTAAGGTGAGTGACTGTCGGAACTCTTCTGCCGCTGACATCCCATGACTGCAAACATGCACTGGCAAGACCCTGTGCTCACTCAAACACTTGCGACATTACCTAGGATGGGTACTTCTCCTCAGAGCCTCAGTTCCTCATGTAAGAAATAACGCTGACAGCACTGGCATCTAGGAGAGCTGAGGATTGAATGGCAACGTGTATTCAGGTATCTGGCATGTAAGAAGAACCCAAAAAATTAGTTCTCTCCACCTGTCGGAGGATGGATGGAAGACCTCGGTTCCCAGCTTGGCTCGAGCCCTGATTGTTGATGACTTTAGAAAGGTTGTTTAATTCTCTGACCCTCATTCGCCTAAACAGTTCTGAGAGGTTACATGGGAGTGGGCATGGGAAAATAAGGACCATTGCAATATGAAGCTTTGAGGGAAAGAGCAGGGCCAGAGAGACCCCTTCTCGTCCCCTCTCCTGGACAGTGTCCTGGCAGCTGGCAGCCCTGGGATGTGATCCCCTCTGGCTGAGCATTCTCCACCCCTGCCCCTGCACACTGCGTGCCCATTTCTGCTTTTCTGTCTCAACATGCCCATCCCTCCATCTGAAATGCACCCACCCCTGACTACCCAATCCCACCAAAATGCCTACCCTTCTCCCAGGGGCTGAGTCAATTCCTTTCTGTGGGGCCTTGGCCTTGCACCTGGCCTGGGGAGGAAGTGCCATGAGAAGGAAAAGCAACAATGCCTGTGGAAGAAACAGTCCGCAGGCCTCCGACCTCTCCGGCAGAGGTGCCTTTCCACAAGGCCCTCGCTAGGAATGATGGCAGAGGATGCATATTATTCTCAGGGGCAGGGAGACTTTCACCTTGCACCATGACCCTGAGCCCCTTCAGTGAATGTGCCCAGAAAGGCAGATAATTGAGCTTTCAGCAGCTGCCAGTGCAAGCCAGAGAGCAAAGTGGGTCCCTGTCTGCTGCCCTGGGTTCCAGGGAGGGGCCTCATTCAGCCCCTCTATGTGTGCATGCAGCTAACATCCAAGAAACAGATCCATGCCCAGCTGGAGCCTCTGGTCCCCAAGGTTAACAAGCAAAATCACTAAACCAGTCTCTACTAAACCAGTCTCTACCTTTTTCCTCCAGGGTTTGATTCAATCAGACAATCAGACATGTGCATTCGGGAGACGTGAAGGACTCTATCTGGATGCAAAGGCATCAGCTCCATTTGGTGGGGCTGACACATGACAAGCTCCCTGGTGCTCCCCTGCCTCTCTGGCTTCCTGCCACACCCTCACTCCTCTCCAACTGTAAAAGTCATTGTTCCCCCAGCAGCTTCTCTGCTCTTTCTAATTCTAGATAGAGTCCCTGAGTCATCTCATTCTACCGTGGCTTCAAGTACTGCCTATGGGCTGGCCACAACCAAATGGCTACTACCAGTCACCTCATCAGACTCAGGGACCTACTGCCGACCAGGATTCTCCACCCATCTCATAGATACCTCACTATTCAGGCAAGGATAGCACCCTTCACCCAACTGAGGAGGGCAGAAACCCCAATCCCTTCTCATTCAACTCACTGCTGTCTGTCTACAAGTCCAGCAGATTACATCTCCTGCATGCTCTAGTAAGTCCTCTCCTCCAGCCTCATTGCACTGACCCCCCTGTACCTTCCTGCCACTGGTGTGGATTATTTCTACAGCTTCCTAATGATTCTGCAGGCCCCAGCCTTACTCCCTGGACTCTCTCTGTTGCCAGACAGATCTTTCTAATCCTCAGATTTGACAATTTTGTCACATTACCCCCTCCATTCAAAATCTGTGAAATGCCCTCAGTGGCAGGCTGAATCATGATCTCCCCAGGATGTCCAGGTCCTAAGCCCCAAAACCTGTGAAAGTTACCTTTTATGGCAAAAGGGACTTTGCCAGTGTGATGAAGGATCTCAAGATGGGAGATTATCCTGGATTTTCCAGATGATCCCAATGTAATCACAAGAGTCTTAGGAGAGGGATGAAGAGGTCAGTATTGGAGAAGATGATGTGATGCTGGAAGCAGAGAAGGAAGAGATGCCTTTGAAGACAGAGGGGCCATAAGCCAAGGATGTCAGTAGCCAGTAGTGCCTGGAAAGGGCAGGGAACAGATCCTCCTTCAGAGGCTCCAGAGGAACCAGCCCTGTGGACACCTTGGCTTAAGTCCACTGAAACTGATTCCAGACTTCTGTCCTCCAGAGTTGTAAGAGAATACATCCGTGTTGTTTTAAGTCACTAAATTTGTAGTAATTTGCTAAAGCAGCCACAGGAAACTAGTACCTACAAATAAAATTTGTAACAAAATTCAAACACTCTAGAATGATATAAAGTCCGACTTTACTGTCTGATCGGGCCTCTGACTCTCTTGCCTTCTCCTTCAGTAATCTACTGCACGGAGTGCTCCAGTTGTATACAATGCTTTGCTTTTGTTCCCTAAAGAGGCCATGGTCTTTCATGCCTTTGTACCACCGCTGGTCCTTCTGTCTACAATACGTCCCCCTTCTCACTTCCACTCTGAGTCGAGAGTCAGCCAGGCTTGAGTTCCCCTGGGAAACCTGGCCTGCTTCCCCCTCTTGTCACCAATGCTCATCCCCCACGTCAGGAGTAGGTGACCGTCTGCTTCTTCCACGTCATGCTGGCTTATCTTTGCCAGAGCCTTACAAGAAATTCCTCAATAAGAAAAACACATCGAGGAGGCTCCAGCTCCACGTCCAGGTGGAGTGAGCACACTGCCCCTGCCTCTCCCACCAAATGCAGCTATGAAGCCAAAACAATACATGCGGCGTCTATTTGAGGACTCTTCAAAGTGAGTACCATCAGCTGGATAGGGGAGACGACTAGAATTTGAAATACCGCTGAAGGGGGTTTCTTTGTTTTATCGCTGGTATCCACTGATCTTGAGGTGGTCACCAGGGCACAGACAAAGAAAGCCCTATGGGGAGAATTCTAGTACTGCTTGAGGAGGAAGAAAAGGGACTTGTAACACTCGGAAAGAGTGGGGGGAAATCTCTTGTTTGTTTATTTTTCTTTTCTCCATTTTCTTATGTCCCAAGGAAAGTGACAACTGAAATTAGAAAATATATTTTGAATTGAATGGAAATGAAAATACAACACATAAAAAGGAGTCATCACTACCAATGCCATAGACATTAAAAGAATAATAAAGGTAGGTTATGAACAACTCTATGCCCACAAATTTGATTACTTAGACAAAATGGACCAATTCCTTAAAAGACACAAGGATAAAGGACTTGTACCAATACTCAGACAAAGATAAATATATAATCTGAATAGGCCTATGTCCAGTAAATAAATGAATCAATAATAACATTCAAAAACAGAAAGCACCAGATGCTTTCACTGGTGAATTCTACCAAATATTTAAGAAACAAATAGTAGAAATTATCTGCAATCCTTTCCAAAAAACAGAAGTAGAGAAAATACTTCCTAACTCCTCCTATGAGGCCAGCATTACAAAATCAGAAAAAGACATTATAAGAAAGAAAAACTACAGGTCAATTTCTCTCATGAACTTAGATGCAAAAATCCTCAACAAAATATTAGTCAATTGAATCCACGAATGTATTAAAAGAATTACACATCACAACAAAGCAGGATTTTCCCCGGATATGTAAGGGTGGTTCGACATTCAACAATCAATTAATGTAATCCCTCATATAGACAGACTAGAGAAGAAAAATCATATGACCATGTCAATAGATGCAGAAAGAGCATTTAACAAAATACAACATCACTTCATGATAAAACAACAACAACAACAACAACAACAAAAAAAAACTCTCAGCACACTAGGCATAGAGGTGAACATGGTCAACTTAATAAAGGACATTTACAGAAAACCCACACCTAACAGCATACTTAATGGTGAGAAAGTGAAAGTTTCCCCTACCACTGGGAACAAGTTAAGGATGTCCACTCTTACCACTCCTCTTCAATATCATACGGAAAGTCCTAGCTAATGCAATAAACATGAAAAGGAAATAAAAGGCATGCAAATTGAAAAGCATGAAACAAAACACTTTGTCCACAGATGACATGATTGTCTATACAGAAAATTCCAAGAAATCTACAGGAAAAGCTCCTAGAACTAATAAGTGAGTTTAGCAAAGTAACGAGATACAAAGGCCAACATACAAAACCCAACCATTTTTCTACATACTACCAACAAACAACTGGAAATAAAAATGGGAAAAAGTACCAGTATTTAAAATGGCTCCAAAAATTAAATACTTAGGTATTGCTATAGTTTGAATGTCCCCCCAAAACTCAGACTGAAGGGCCGGCCCGTGGCTCACTCAGTTGAGTGCGGTGCTGATAACACCAAGGCCCCGGGTTCGGATCCCACATAGGGATGGCCGGTTCGCTCACTGGCTGAGCGTGGTGCTGACAACACCAAGTCAAGGGTTAAGATCCCCTTACCGGTCATCTTAAAAAACAAAAACAAAAAAAAAAAAAACTCAGACTGAAGCTTGATCCCTATTGTAACAGTGTCAAGAGAGTGGGAAATCTGAATATGGCATTTGAAAGGTGGGGCCTTTGGGAGTTAATTGGACCATGAGGGTTCTGCCCTCATGTATGAATTAATCCACTCACGGATTAATGGATAAATGGGTTATCACAGAAGTGGCACTAGTGGCTTTACAAGGACACAGAGTGAGTACGTTAAGATGCACTTGGCCCTCCCACCACATCATGCCTTGTGTCACCATGGGACTCTGCAGAGAGTCCCCACCAGGAAGGAGGCCCTCATCAGATGTGCCCCCTAGACCCTGGACTTCCCAGCATTCAGAATTGTAAGAAATAAATTAATTATTTTAATAAATTATCCAGGTTTAGGTATTCTATTATAAATGACAGAAAATTGGCTAATGCAGGTACAAATCTTGAATATGTACAGAATGTTAATGCTGAAAATTACAACCCACTGATGAAAGAAATCAAAACAGACCTAAGTAAATGGAGAGATATGCCATATTCATGGACTGGACAAATCAGTATGATAACAATGTTGAATCTCCCCAAACTGATCTGTAGATTTAATATAATAATAATCAATATCCTAGTAGGATTTTTTGTAGATCTAAAATTTGTATGGAAAAGCAAAGGAAGTAGAATAGCCAAAACAATATGGAAGAACAGAGTAGAAGAAACCACATCACTTGACTCCAAGTGAGTATAAAGCAACAATAGTCAGAAGAATGTGGCATCAGTCAAGGGAGTGACACGTAAACCAATGGAACAGACTAAGAGTCTGGGAAATGCGAGTTAAAACCACAAGCAAAAATGAACCCACACAAATATGGCCAATTAATTTTTGGCAAAGGGGCAAAGGCAATTCAATGAAGAAAGAATAACCTTTTCAATGAATGGTGTTGGAACAATTACACGTCCTTATACAACAAAACAAAAATCCCACCAACAACGAAGAGAACTTTGATCTAAATATCACACTTTCGGGCCGGCCCGGTGGTGCACTGCTATAGTGCGCCGCTTAGGAGCGCGGTGGCGCTCCCGCCGAGGGTTCGGATCCCACATACAGACCGGCCGCTCACTGGCTGAGCGAGGTGCGGGCGCAGCACCGAGGGTTGCAATCCCGTTGCCGGTCCCGGTCCAGTACGGGTGCGACACTGAGGGTTGCGATCCATTTCCGGTCACGAAAAAAGACAAAAAGGAAAATAAAATAAAATAAAAATAAAAATAAATAAATATCACACTTTCTACAAATATTAACTGAAAATCAATCATAGATCAAAATGTAAAACATAAAACTATAATGCTATGGGTCAGCTATGTCCCCCAAAAGTTCGTGTGCTGGAGGCTTGATGCACACTGTAACAGTGTTAAGACGGTGGGAAATCTGATTATGATATTTGAAAGGGAAGGCCTTTGAGAGGTGATTGGATCATGAGGACTGTGCCCTCACAAACGGATTAATCCATTTGTGGAGTAATGAGTTATCGTGGGTGTGGGCTGGTGGCTTTGTAAGGAGCACATGTGAGAACTCTTGCCATTCTCACCATGTGGTACCCTTTGCCACCACGGGACTTTGTTGAATTCCCACCTAGAAGGCCCTCACCAGATGTTCCCTGTGGACTGTAGACTTCCCCACCTCTAAAACTGTAAGAAATAAATTTCATGTCTTTATACATTACCCACTTTCGGGTACTCTGTTACAAGCAACAGAAATGGACTAATAGATATAAAGCATTAAGAAAGACAGCAAAATTTTCATAACCTGAGGTTAGGTAAAGAGTCAATAAATACGACACTAAAAGCATTAGCCATAAAAGAAAAAAGTGATAAATTCAACTTCGAAATGTAAAACTTTTGTTTTGTGAAAGACACTATTAAGAGAACAAAAGGACAAGCTACAGACTGGTAGAAAATATTTGCAAGTCGTATATGTAGCAAAGGACTTGTATCTGGGCTATATAAAGAACTCCCGAAACTAAACAGTAAAAAAAGAAACAACTCAATTAAAAATAAGCAAAAGATGCAAACACACACAACACCAAAGAAGACATACAGATGGCAAAAAATACATGAAAATATGTTCAACATAATTAGCCATTTGGGAAATGCGAGTTAAAACCACGAGCAGAATAATTAAAATAGTTTTCTATTGCAACTGTAACAAATGACCGCAAACTTAGTGGCTTAAAACAACACAAATGAGTTATCCTACAGCTCTGTAGGTCAGAAGACTGATAGGTCTCACTGGCCTAAAACCAGGCTGTCAGTAGGGCTGAGTTCTTTTCTGGAGGCTCTAGGGGAGAATTGTTCCAGCAGCTGGGAGCTGCCACGTCCCTCAGCTTGCGGCCCCTTCCTCAACCTCCAACACCAGTACCGACAGGTTGTCTTTCTCACACTGCATCACTCTGACCTTGCTTCTGTCACCACATCTCCTTCTCAGACCCTGCCTCTTCTGCCTACCTGTTCCATTTCCAAGGACCCTGGTGATTACACTGGGTCCACCTTGATAATCCAGTGTAATCTCCCCATTTTAAGGTCAGTTGATTTGCATCCCCAATTCTACCTGCAAAGTCCCTTTTGCCACATTACATAACGTGGGAGTAGCACCATGGGACAAAGGTCACGGTGGCCAAAATCCTGCCTGCCATGGGCAATTTCTTATAAAGTAACCGTATGATCCTGCAATCCAACTCTTAGGTATTTACCCTGGAGAAAGGAGAACTTAAGTTCACACAAAAATCTGTGCGGTTTCACAACTTCAGTCGGTCCCCCAGTATGAGGCTCTCCTTT
>NW_007730937.1:137305-142835 GCF_000696425.1 Galeopterus variegatus | reverse complement strand
TAAGTTCACACAAAAATCTGTGCGGTTTCACAACTTCAGTCGGTCCCCCAGTATGAGGCTCTCCTTTAAGTTTCAGCTGCCTTCTACTTTCTCTCTTGCCCACCTTCTCCATCTAAACTTTGGTTTATTCAGTAGAGTCGTCTGGTTAGTTACTGCACTTTAAGAGTTCATGAGTCAGCAGGCCCCTTCTCTGATGAGGAAGATTGCATTTTCTGGTACAGCTCTGACTGGGAAAGGCAAAATTTTATATTCTGGAATAAAAGTACCAGATATCCGAATAATGAAGCTCTACAGAAAGAGATTTTAGGAGGTACCAGTCCTATTTTATTTTGTGCCATGTAAGTATTTCCTACCATGTCAGTGACCACTTTATTGATAAGGCTGGTTTAGGTGGAGCGAGGCCATTTCGCTGTTGGCCCAGCTGAACCTCACCAGCCAGGCCCTGCAGCAGGTGCAATGGTTTTATTCATCCCTAAAAAGGTCCCCCTGGTCAGGTCACTGGACCTAACTCAGCAGCACAGTCTCACACTCCTCAGGGCTGGTCACAGGACCAATCTCAGCCTGACCCCACACTCAGGTAAAAGACTGACGGATTTGATCAAGAGGAGAGAGAGCCTCAAAATCATGCTGAAGGAAGAATGATTAAGGAACAGAGTTTGTTTAACCCTAAGGGGAAAAAAAGTGGATTAAGGCAAAAAAAGGAAAAAAAAAGATCTTCGACTTTATTGACTATCACATGGAAGAGAAATTAGACTTGCTCTGTGNAAGGAAGAATGATTAAGGAACAGAGTTTGTTTAACCCTAAGGGAAAAAAAAGTGGATTAAGGCAAAAAAAGGAAAAAAAAGATCTTCGACTTTATTGACTATCACATGGAAGAGAAATTAGACTTGCTCTGTGAGGAATCAGAGGAGAGAAAGGCAATCAACAGATGACAGGACTGCAGGTGCTCAAGAGTGTGGGATTAGGAACGTGACTGTAGGTAGATCACTTAATACCTACGAGCCAGATTCTTCCATCTGGAAAACGATGACGATGACAAGGAGAAGGGTAATGACATTACCCACCTCATGTGGGAAGAATTACTTGAGATAATATTTCTGCAATTCAGCACAGTTGGCAGTAATAACTGCACTATAAATGGTAAGATAGTATGAAAATGAGAAAGATTTCCATTTAACACCAAAAATGACTTTCCGGAAATGAGACCTGCCCAGCATCTCACGGGCTACCTCAGAAGGCTCTAGAGGAGGTTGTGTGGGGCAGAGCACTTGATAAACGACTGGAACAAAGAGTTGCCATCGTCCTGTATACACCCACAATTCTCTAAATCCCTGTCATCTACCGATTTTTAAAGGCTCAGGGCAAAATTTCCCCTCTTCTGAGATGTCTGTAATAATTACTCTAACCATTCCTGATTCTTTTTTTTTAAATCTGGACATTCAATTGTACATATTTGTGGAGTACAGTGTGTTGTTTCAATACATGCATACACTGTACAATGATTCACTCCAGCTTAATTAGCATAGTTTTGAACCTGTTAATTCAGCACTTCCTCCCTGAATTCTTCAAAATCTTAAATTGTGGTTTAAATTTTCATAGCCAAATCCTTGCCTGTATAACAACGAGCCCTTCCCATAAGGACAAGAAACACGACTTCTATCTTATAGCATTGTACGAGCTTCACATATGAAAAAGATGTGCAAGAAATACCAGCTCGTTGACCTGTTGCACGCGCAGAACACAGAGCCGTTCCGTGTCTCTGCATCAAATGAGAGGTGTTGCAGCCAGCTGCCATCACTCCCTCACTTCTTGTTAAAAGATCAATAGAGATATAATTCACATACCATATAAATTACCCACTAAAGTAGACAATTGGATGATTTTTAATAAATTCACAGGACTGTGCAACCATCACCACCCACAGCCTACTTTTAGAACATGTTTGTTCCCCTAAAAAGAAACTCCATAATTTCTAGCATTCTTCCTTTCTCCCCCCAAACACCCCCCAGGCCTAGGTAACTACTATTCTACTTTCCACCTCTACCAATTTGCCTATTGTGAATATTTCCTATAAATGAAATCACACAATTATTGTCTTTTGTGACTGGCTCCTGTCACTATGCATAATTATTTCAAGATTCACTTACGTTGCTGCACGTGTCCATAACTCTCTCTGTTCTGATTGAGCAGATTTCACTGTAGGGATATATCACACTTTGTTTATCCTCTCAACTGCTCACATTTGAGTTGTTCTCGATTGTGGACTATTATAAATAAAGTTGCTTTGAGTATTCGTGCACAAGTCTTTGTGTAGACGTATGCTTTCATTTTTCTTGGATAAATGCATAGCAGTGAAATTGTCTGGTCGTGTGGTAACTCTAACATTTTGAGGAACTGCCAAACTGTTTTCCAAAGCAGATGCATCACTTTCCAATCTCACCAGGAATGTCTGAGGGTTTCAACTTCTCTATATCCTTGCTAATGTTTGTCTGTATTTTTTTTTACAGCCATGCTAATGGGTGTGAAGTGGTGATTTTAATTTGCATTTCCCTAATGACTAATGAGACTGATGAAATTTTCCTGTGCTTTATTGCCCTCTTGTATATCCTCTTCCGAGAAGTGTCTATTCAAATCCTTTGCCTACTTTTAAATTGGGTTATTGTGTTTTTATTATTGAACTGTAAGGGTTGTTTCCATATATTCTGGATACAAATCCCTTATCAGATATACGATTTGAAAATACTTTCTATCATTTGGTGGATTGTCTTTTAACTTTCCCCATGGTATTTTTGTTTGCAGCACAAGTTTTCAGTTTGGATAAAGTCCAGATTTACATATTTTTCTTTTGTCATTTCTGCTTTTGGTGGCATATCTAAGAAACCATTGCCTAACCCAAGACACAAAGGTACACTTTTATGTTTTCTTCTCCTACTATGTTCTTTTTCAAGGTTGTTTTGGCTATACAGGGTCACTTGAGATTCCATATGAATTTCAGGATGGGTTTTTCTATTTCTGCAAAAAAATATCACTGGGATTTTGATAGGGATTGTATTGAATCTGTAGATCAGTTTAAGTAGTTTTGAAATCTTAACAATAGTAAGTCTTCCAATCCATAAACACTGAATATCTTTCCATTTACCTGTGTCTTGTTAAATTTCTTTCAGCAAAGTTTTGTAGTTTTCAGTGCACAAGTCTTTCACAAATGTAAAACCTCCTTGGTTAAGTTTATTTCTCAGTATTTTATCATTTTTGATGCTGTTGTAAATGGAATTGTTTTCTTAATATCATTTTTGGAATTGTTCATTATTCCTTCCTTTCTAATGTAGGTGTGCATAGCTACAACTTTCCCTATAGCACTGCTTTAGCTGCATCTCATAAGTTTTGATACATTGTGTTTCTATTTTCATTCACCTCAAAGTATTTTCTAATTCTTTGTGATTTCTTCTTTGACCCATTGGCAAGTTAGAAGTATGTTGTTTCCTCATAAGTTTTGATACATTGTGTTTCTATTTTCATTCACCTCAAGGTATTTTCTAATTCTTTGTGATTTCTTCTTTGACCCATTGGCAAGTTAGAAGTATGTTGTTTAATTTCCACATGTTTGTGAATTTCCCAAATATCCTTTGATTATTTATTTCTTATGCCATTTTGGTTGGAGAACATACTTTGTATGGTTTCAATCCTCTTACATTTGGGGGCTTGTTTTGTGACCTAGGTCATGGTCTATTCTGGAGAATGTTCCATGTGCACTTGAGAAAATGAGTACTCTACTTGTGCTTGGAGAATTCCATAGATGTCTGTTAGGTCTAATTGGTTTACAGTATTGCTGAAATCTTTTGCATCCTTGTGGATCTTCTGCCTAGTTGCTCTATCAATTAATAAAAGTGTGATGTTGAAGTCTCCAACTATTATTTTTAAATAGCTTATTTCTCCTGTCAATTCTCTCTATTTTGCTTTATGTATTTTGGGGTTCTGTTTGTAGGTGCATACTATGGGTCAGTGTGTTCCCCCCAAATTCACATGCTGGAAACTTTATCCCCACTGTAACAGTGTTAAGAGGGTGGGAAATCTGATTATGATATTTGAAAGGTGGGGCTTTTAAGAGGTGATTAGATTTTGAGGACCATGCTCTTGTGAATGGATTGATCCATCCCTGGAGTAATGGACGTGGTTCTGAGGGCTTTATAAGGAGAGGAAGTGAGAAGTTTATCTCTTTTGCTCATGCCATCTCTCACCAAGCAACATCCTGCATCACTATAGAGAGTCACCACTAAGAAGGCCCTCACCAGATATGCTCCCTGGACCATGGACTTCACAGCCCCCAAAACTGTAAGAAATAAATTTCATTTCTTTATAAATTACCCAGTTTCAGGTATTTTGTTATAAGCAATAGAAAACAAACTAATATAGTGCATATATGTTTATAATTGTTATGTTGTCTGAAAGGATCAACACTATAAAATGTCCCTCTTTATCTATAGTAACATTTTTGTTTTAAAATCTGTTTAGGCTGATAGTTGTACAGCCACTCCAGCTCATGATAATTTTGTGGTATATTTTTCCACACTTAACTTTCCTATTTGTATCTTTGAATCTAAAATGTCTCCTATAAAGAGCACATAGTTTAATCTTTTTAAAAAAAATCCATCTGACAACATCTGCCATATATTTTTTGGCCCATCCTTAATGCATTCACATTTAATATTAGTATTGCTATGGTGTCATTTACATCTGCATTTTTATTTTTGTTTTCTTTTTGTGTCATATCTTTTTTGTGCCTCTGTTCTTCCTTTTATACTTACTGAATATTTTCTAGTGTGACATTTTAATTCCTTTAATGCTTTTTTACTATATTTCAAAAATCATTTTCTTAGTGCTTGCTCTAGGGCTTTGATATTCATCTTAGCTTATCGGGATCGACTTCAGATTTCTGCTAACTTAGTTCCAGTGAAATATAGAAACTTTATTCCTGTACAGCCCTTCTTCCTTCTTTTTTTGTGCTATTAATGTTGCACACATTGCATCTGTATATGTTACACACTAATCAATACAATGTTATAATTATTACTTTATACAACTTTATGTCTTTTTAAAGAAGCCAAGAGAAGAAAAGAGAGCAAGTGTATATTCAGTTTGTTGTATTGTCCTTCTTACTTACCACTTATGATTCTCTTTGTTTCCTCCTATGGATTTGAGTTACCATCTGGTAAGCTCCAATACAGTTCTGTTGCCAATCATCTTTGTGCTATTACTGTCAAATATATTACATTGCTATATGTCATAGGCCCACCAATACAATAATATAGATTGTTTTCTGCAATTGCTTTCTAAACTATTAAAAGAAGAAAGAAGAGGGCTGGCCCGGTGGCGCACTGCTACAGTGCGCCGCTTGGGAGCGCGGTGGCGCTCCTGCCGAGGGTTCGGATCCCACATACAGACTGGTTCCCACTCACTGGCTGAGCGAGGTGCGGGTGCGACACCAAGGGTTGCGATCCCGTTGCCGGACACGAAAAAAGACAAAAAAAGGGG
>NW_007730937.1:103849-136958 GCF_000696425.1 Galeopterus variegatus | reverse complement strand
ATTAAAAGAAGAAAGAAGAGGGCTGGCCCGGTGGCGCACTGCTACAGTGCGCCGCTTGGGAGCGCGGTGGCGCTCCTGCCGAGGGTTCGGATCCCACATACAGACTGGTTCCCACTCACTCGCTGA
Source organism: Galeopterus variegatus (assembly GCF_000696425.1). Taxonomy (NCBI): domain Eukaryota; kingdom Metazoa; phylum Chordata; class Mammalia; order Dermoptera; family Cynocephalidae; genus Galeopterus; species Galeopterus variegatus. The sequence goes on along the minus strand of NW_007730937.1, from coordinate 136,832 downwards.
GCGAGGTGCGGGTGCGATACCAAGGGTTGCGATCCCGTTGCCGGACACGAAAAAAGACAAAAAAAGGGGAAAAAAAAAGAAGAAAGAAGAAAAATGTTCAGTTGTAGTTTTATAATTGCCAAATAATTACTCTTCCTGGCAATCTATATTTACTCATGTGAATTTGAATTATTCTCTGGTGTCACTTGCTTTCAGCCTGAAGAATTTCCTTTAGAATTTCTTGTAAGGCAGATCTGCTAGCAACACATTCTCTCCATTTTTGTGTATCTGGGAATGGCTTTATTCTACCTTCTCCTCTCCTTTCTTTTACTCCCATTACACATAGGGTGGTGCACTTAATGGTGTCCAATATATCTCTGAGTCTCTGTTCATTTGACTTCATTGTTTTTTTCTTTTCTGCAGGTTTCATAATGCCTATTGATCTATATTTGAGTCCACTGATTCTTCCGATGAGCTCCTCTAGTGAATTTTTATTTTGGTTATTGTATTTTTCAATTCCAGAATGTCCATTCGGTTAACTTTTACATTTCCCATATCATTATTAATATTATGTATTTGATGAGACATTGTTGTTATACCTTCCTTGAATTCTTCATGGACCGTTTCCTTTAGTACTTTTTTAGTATATTTATAATAGCTACTTTGAAGTCTTCCTTTTCTTTTGTCTTTTTTCGTGTCCGGCAACGGATCGCAACCCTCAGTGTCGCGCCCTCACCGGACCGGGACTGGCAGTGAGCGGGAACCGGTCTGTACGTGGGATCCGAACCCTCGGCGGGAGCGCCGCCGCGCTCCCAAGCGGCGCACTGTAGCAGTGCGCCACCGGGCCGGCCCTACTTAGAAGTCTTGATGCCCCTTCAAAGGTGTTTCTATTGCTGCTCTTTTCCCTGTGTATGGGTCACACTTTCCTGCTTCTTTGCATGTGTTGTATTTTGTTGTTGTTGTTACTTTTATTGATGAAGACTGAACATTTCGGATAATGTGCTGTAGCAACTCTGACAGCATTACCTCCCCTGTGGGTTGTTGATGTTTGGTCAATTGTTTATTTGTTTAAACTTCTGGTTGCTCTTCCCTTTGCCCATTTCTTGAAGTGAGCAATAAAGAGTTAACTCAGCAGGCATGGGTTACTTAAATTCTGCACATTCCAAAGAAAAAACTGACCCCTCCATAGATCCTGGGAGATCACCTCTGAGGCTCTGGGCCATGCTGAACCAGTATGACCTCTAGGGTGCTGGAGTTTAAATAGCTAAGGTCAGTCATGCAGGTACTCATATCTATATGACTGACCCCAATATAACCCTGGACTCCAAGACTCAGGTGAGCTTCCCTGGTTGCAACACTTCACATATGTCACACATCATTACTGGGGAATTAAGCACTGTGTGCAACTCCACTGGGAGGGGACACCTGAAAACTTGCACCTGGTATCTCCTGACTCTACTCCATGCACCTTTCCCTTTGCCAATTTAAATCTGTGTCTCTTCACAGTAATAAGCCATAACCATGAGTATAACAGTTTTTCCAAGTGCTGTGGGTCCTAGTGAATGAAGCTACCAGCTTCCTCTTAATTGCACTCCACTGAGATCTCCACTGTTTTTGGCAATACCCACAGGCAAGGAGTTCTCTACTTTCTGTTCCTCGTGGCCTGCCTTTTCCTGTGAGCAGAATCCCTGCACCAGGCATAGGGCTGGAGGTGGGGTTCTTCGTTTCCCAAGTGGCATTCCCACCCTACCAGCAGGCACTGGCTGGCTGGCAGACCCTAGTCTTCTCAGCTTGACCCTCCTGGCATGGAACCTCCATCCTATGAGTGAGCTGGGCAAGGGGTAATGGGGGCTCCAATATTCCCAGCCTGCTGTTTCTAGAACAGCCTTCTACCCTGTAGTGGGGTCTGGGTGTGGAAGGGAGCCCCAGATATTGAGGCAGAACCTTCCAGGAATAGAGCTTCTGCAACATGGGGCTGGAGAATGAGAACACCAGCAACCTGCCCCTCCTGGGGTGAAACCAAAGCACCAGACTGGGAGTGGGAGGGAGTGAGAGCCCTGTCCTCTTGGCCATACCTGCTGGGGCAGAGCTTCCCTGGGGTGTGCCCCACCCCCTTTCCCAGGGAGAGGTGAGGCATGATGACCTCAGGTTTATGGGGCATCCCTCCACAGAATGAACATGTGTGATTTGCCCTGCCTGCCAGAGGACGCCCCACCCCCTAATCCCCAGGCCAGGGGCTTCTGCCTGTGCCACTGCAGGTTCCCAAGCACCCAGAACAGGGTTTGACCTGTAGTTTCAACACTTTAACATACCTTACAGCTTTTGTTATATTATTTGGCCTCACAGTAGATTGTGAACATTTTCTCATGTCATTAAATATTATCCTGTGGCATTTTTTATGAATTTTATTAACCATTTTTTGTGAATATGCCATAACTTTTTATTTACCCTTTCTTTTTTATCAATCATGTTTACGTGCTTCCTAAGCTATTTCCACACACATCATCAGATTTCATCTTCACAATAACCCTATGAAATGAGCAGGATAGAGGACATTCCCATTTGACAGGTCAGAGGACCGAGGTTAAGTGACTTGCCCAAAATCTCACAGCAAGGTTCTGGCAGGGCTAGGATCAGACTGCAAGTGTCCTGACACCCAGGCCTGCTCTGTCTATCCATGGAGACTAACTAAGCTCACCATATTTTCTCTCTTATGGCCAGTGCCCTCTAGTTCACCTCCTGACCCACACTGTATAGATCCACCATTCCTGGGATGTTAATGGGGCTGGTGTGGCTTTCCCATAGCAATGGACCCAAAGGAAGGTGCTGCTCACCTGCCCCATCATTGCATTGTGCCCCAGGCCTGCTGAAGAGGGGTAGATGGTGCCACACACCCTAGGATAGTCAAAGACAGGAAGAGAAGCTGTTGTTCCTAGAAGTTGATGTGCACAGATGCCAGGACCACATGTAGCCCATGCCTTTCTCAGCAGCTTGTCCCTGGGTGACACATTTGAGGGACAGACCTGCCGAGCAGAGACATGCATCTTTCTCATAGTACCTGTGAAGTACTGGCCTTTGTGCTTTGCAGAGGGGCACGTGATTGAAGGTTGGAAAGGAAGGGAGAGGTGCCAGCACAAGATGCCTTCTCTAATCCTCACCTTGTAGCTCATTAAGTCTGAACAATGACTCTGTGATGTAAGCAGCATGTTCCAGGTGAGAAGATGAAGGTCAGGCTAAATGACATGCCCAGGGTGACACATCGACCTCACAGCGGGAGATGAAGATGGAGCTCCGTGCTCAGCCCTGCTGCCCTGCTCCAGATGTTACTCTGAATTTTCTGTCCTCGCAGATTCATCACTAGCCACATGCATGTTAACCTTAGATTGTGAACCATTATGGGGCTTCCCTCTAGCAAGCCCCAAATCGGGCCTTCGGATGGGGCCCCCAGGCGGTCCTTGTGGCACCATTTGTAAGTATCTCAGTGGGAAAGGCTGGGTGAGGCTGTGACAGGGCCCCCTGGAAACCAAAGAAACAACCACACATGGCCTTGGTGCCTGATGTGGCCTTGGTGAACCATGTTGGGGCCCTTGACATGGGAGCCTCATGCTACTGGAAGGTGGCAGTTCTTCCCTGATCCTCAGAAGCTTCTTGGGTGGTACTGGTAGCAGGCCCAGGACCTCCAGGGAGAAGTTTGCGTGGACCCTTGGAGACTGATGGGCCTTTTGATATTGTCCTCCTGGCTGCCGAGACTTTAAGCCCTTCTCCATTCCGCTCCTGGGCTCTGGGCTCCCGGAGCAAGGCTGGACCATGCCTTCGACGAGCAGTGGCTCTTGCACCTGCTGGCAATGCCTCAGGTCTCAGCACAACCCGCATCTGACTTCCCCATGCTGGCTCTCCACTGTCCTCAGGAAATGTCAGGATTCAGGCCTGTCCTGGCCTGCTCAGCTTCCAGATGTCTCTCTTCCCATCCTGTGGGTCTCCTCTGGAGATTCCCACTGCTCCCAACACAGACCTTGCTTGTTCTCTGCCTTCACACATGTCGTCCCCACCTTCTCGGCCAGGCTCCCTCAGGCTCACTCTTCAGTCTGGCTCAGGTATGGCCTTATCCATGCAGCTTTCTTGGAGGTTTTGCAGGCAGAACAGCACCCCTGACACTGTGCTTCCCACACTGCTGCATGTTGTTCTGGTCACCTGTCAGTCTCCACGGCTCCCCAAGTCCTTTCTGTCCCGTCTGCTAGGGTTGAGCACCTCCTCTCCTGGGCTCTCCAACGCCACCCATCTCTTGGTTGTATCCCTGACTGCACAGGAGACGCTGCTGCTGCTGCTGCTGCTATCAGCCCACCTGTCTCAGCCCCTCAGGTCTCCAGCCCCAGCACAGTGCCTGCCATGAAGCAGGTGCTCAGCAAACTCTTGACAGAATAAAAGTTGTGTGGTAGGAAGGATTTGCATCCCCTGTTGCAAAAATAACACCTGTGATAAGAAAATAGCTATGGATAATGAACTTACCATGTGTTCTGTGCTTTCCAGACATCATTTAATCCTAAGATGAGGCAGGTCTGACTCTCTTTATTCTGCAGATAAGGAAACTGAAGCTCAGAACAGCAAAGCAACTTGCCCAGGGCACTAAGTGGTAGCATTTGCATCTGGACCAGGTCTCTGTGACTCCCAGTCTCACTTACACAAACACTAACTCACGATATCTCATTGGAGCCTTACAGAAACTCTGAGATACTGGCAGAACAAGTCTTAATATCCCTGCCTTTCCTGCTGGCTGTGTCCTTGGAAGCCCTGAGAGGGTTAGGGACTTGCTCTCGCTCATGAGTGAGCTGAGGCCGGCAGCAGTGAGAAGGATCACAATCACCTTTGCCGCATTGGTGACATCACTCTGCTTCTTCCTGTGGCCACAAAGCACCAAGCTCTGACCTGCCGCTTTGCGGACAGACTGGAGGCCCCAGTTTGCCCCACTCATGCTCTGGGGCCAGAGACAACACAGCCCAGGCCTGACAGCAGACTATAGTTCCAGGTTCCCAGCAGGGCAGGAGGGGCCGCCCTCCACAGATGCAGCAAAGGAGATGTACCCCAATCTGCAGGAACTGTGCCAGGTCCTGGCTGAGAGCACGTTCCCATCCACATTTCCCAGCCGCCCATCTCACGGGGAAGAGCATGGGCTTCCTTTCTCTGCGAAGGCACAGCCGCCTGGGCAACAGCTCTGAACTACTTACTGATGCAAACCGATGCTGGCTGTGAAGGCAGCACAGACTCCCTCCCAACAACAGCTGGCCCCACCCTGGCTGGCAGACGATGCCTGTCACCAGCTACAGACACATCCTGATTAGTGGCCTCTCTGCCCTGCGTTCCCAGGTCACAGCTGCACCCCCCACCACAAGAACAAGGCGGGAGAGGCACACACTGATCTCTGGGCATGGAGAAACCTTCCTGTCCCAACCATCCTCCTTCATGTGCAAACTCTCCTGCAAGTCAATAGTGGTCAGGACCCCCAGGGTTGAATTAGTGTCCCACACACCACAAAAAGCTGGGGAACTCACATCACAGCTGCCCTTCTGTCAGGTCTGCAAGGGGGACCCAGTGGGGTGACTACTCCAGCCATGCAGCAAGATAAACCCACTCAGAGGCACTGAGAACTGTGAACTGCCCCATGTAAAAACACAGGTGCTCTGCCAGCTACACCATGGGGCCTGGGGCTGATCCCGCGCAGGGACAGAAGCCTCTCCCACTGACACAGTCAACGCCCACAGAAGCACATTCATGACAGAAGCCCAGGACAGCCCCAGAATGTCATCAGAAGGGTTCTCATTGGAAAGCCTGCAGCATGGGATAGAGTTGACGTTGAATCCTGTCTTTAGTCCTCTCTTTACTGAGTGAGGCCTCCACCATGAGGGCATAATGAAGATAAGATGACAGGCTGGGACACCTCCCTGTCTGCTTGTTGCACTCCTGCTAGGAGCTCTGCTGCTCCCACAGTCTGTCCCCGCTATCCACTGGCCGCCATGTGCTTTACCATGTGACCCATGGTGATTCCGCATGTAAGTGGACCCAGATGGCCCCATCCACCAGGAGCCTGTGTGTCCTTACTGAAGAGATGCATTGGGCCAATCTGGAGGGATCTGATTGGATCCAATGGTCCACAACCACTGGATGCTGGACCAAGCATAAGCTGGAGGGGGTCTCGGGACTCGGCTCATGTGAGGGGGAAAAGCAAAGAGAACAATGCCTTGCATGGGGCCACCCAGACATGGGCTGTGACAGCACTCTCTAGGCAGACTCAGGCCATGGGTGTTACCACAAACACCTGCTCCCTGAGGTATCTGGGAGGTGACCCCATCCACATGAAGAGTGCCAGGGACAGAACACATGCCAGTCAAATGGCTGCCTCCTCCATGAGACACAGAAACCAGCCTGATCACACACTTCTGGTAAGATGTGATACAGGTGGCATTGGGGCTGGGGTGGGGGCGCTTCATGGGAATACATGAGGAATGGGTTCCTTCCTCCCTGGGGTACTTGTTGTCCTGGAAGTGTAGGCTTCTTCACAAACCTCCAACAGGCCTGATCCGGCAGTAAGGGGGCTCCCGGTGGGTTCCAGGACTGGGCCTCCATGGGGATGTCATAGGCTGTTTCCCGACACCTGTGCAATTTACAACTCTCTTGTTTCCTGCATACAGAGATGCCACTAAGTTAACGATAGCTCTTGAAAGGGAAGAAGAAATCACTACAATAAATATACACATCAATTATTAACACATCTTGATTTCAGAAGTGTTAAACTAAACCAGTCAAGGCTGTCTCTACAGACAGCAAAGCCGTGACCCCCACATAGGAGACAGCCATGCAGGAAATGTCCCTGCGTCCCAGAGTCTCCCCACTCTGCCCACCATCTCTACCTCTCTGGCATGACATTAAATACCCAGCAAAGCAGGTGTCCTCTCCCCAAACCTTCCCCAGCTTTCCTGACACTCTCCGTGACTCCTCAGGGGAGCCCTGCAAGGTGGGCACATTGTAGAGAGAAACAAACTAAAGGTGGGAACTGAAAGGGGCCATTGGAGTCAGAACCCAGGCCACCAGTTCCGAAGGGAGGGGTGGGAGGAGGTGCTGTTCTGGGCTGCAGACGCAGAGGTAGAAGTGCAGGGCAGCAGGTGAGAGCCCACAAGCTGTCCTCTCCCCACCAGCCTGGGCACATGGACGGGCGACGCCTCCTCACTGAAATATGCACAAAGCCCCAGCATCACTCAAAGCCTTGTGCTGGGCACTGAAGGGAGGTAAAAGAAAGTATAAACCCTGGCGCTGGCCCACAGCAGCTGCTGGTCCACAGCAGGGGCCTCGGCCGCTGTACACAGGCTCCATGGGCCTCTGAAATCGGGCGCGGAAGGCGAATGCACACAAGCATGGGGAGTGTTTTCAGCATGAGGGCCCAGGGCCTTTGCCGAACCCTCAGAAGGGTTGCTGACCATTTTACACCCAGAAGAGTTCAGACCACCTATCTGGGACACCGGCAAGGCTGTGTCTCGCTGATGGCTTAGTCGGCCTGGAACAGGGCCTGGAATCAAATGGGACTCAGCAAATTCTGTGTGTCGGAGAGAATAAAGCGAACTTCTGGGTTCAAGTCAGTATACTTGAGCCGGCCTGAGCAGGTCGCTGCCCTCCCAGTGTCAGAGGGCAGCTGCGGGCAGGAAGGCGCGTTTGCCCTGCAGGCTTGCTGCAGCGCCTCTGAAGTCAAGAAGCTTTGCCATCCAGGCAAATACCACCACCTTACAAAGACAGCCTGTTCTCACTTCAGAGACCAGCCCTTCAGCCCTCCCTCCTGTGCAGGGGCCCTCACTGTCCTCAGGTGACTCCCTTCCTCTTCCTGTTGAGGAGCTCCTGCTCCCCCACGTGGCTCACACGCCTGTGGTCTCCATTTGGCCAGTCAGTCTCACCCAGAGCTGACTGGCCACACGCGTCTGCCCACAGACTCAGAACCCCCTGCCCAGCCTCTCAGAGGTTCCCTGGGGAAGGTCAGAGCCACACAGTCCCTCGTGTCAGGGGAGGCCGTGTCTGGGCGGTGGAGCAGGGTAGGGAGGCACCTGCCAGCACAGGTGTGGGTCAGCTGTCCTTTCAGAGTAGCCTTCCTGGGCTGCCCTTCATGCCTGACTCACTGCCCTCCAGCCAGAGGACGCACCTTCTCTAAGCCAGTGCATTCCTGGTGAACCCTCACCTGATATTTTATCACCTCCAGAACTCACAGAAAGAGAGGGACCTGGGTGGACCCAGGAGTGGACAGGGGGCCAAATGTACTCCTGCCTCGGTGTGTAGCCCTTAGGGCCAGGCTTGGGGGTAGAAAACCAGGAAGGGGCCACACTGTTGACCACTCAGTGGTCAACACTCTCCATCCACTCTCCATCCTACAAATGTTGGTACTTGTGACTTTCACAACCACCTTACAGAGAGGGGCAGTTATTATCTCCATTTTACAGACACAAATACTGAGGGTCTGAATGATTAAATCACACCAAATTTGCACAGTTAGGATTGTATGGTGCCTCCAGGTTGGCCATGAGGACTCCAGTGTCTCCCTCTGGCCTTCTCAGGGTTGAAGCATTCACCCTCCAGCTAAAAGCAGACATAATGGGAAACATGCAGGGTCCCGAGCTGCCCCCACTCACTAAGATTGCCTAGTTTGTCAGATGTGGCTCAGGCACGGAGCAGTGCCAGGAAAGGCCAGATTCCTGGGAGGGGAGGAGAGGGGAGGGAGAACCTGCTTCTGGAGGGTGGAGCTGGCTGGGTTGGGGCAGGGGTGGGGAGAGGCACAGAGCAACACCTCACTGGACTCAGCAAGTCAGGAGTAGACCCAGGGCTCTTAGCCACGGTGCACATCACACTTACCCCGGGGCTTCTCCTGAAAGACCTGCTCAGGCCTCCTCTGGGGAATCGAGTCACTGGGACAGGAGTGGCCTCGGTACACGTTTGTGAATAGTTTGGATTTGCACCCTACGGATCTGGTCCAACCTCCTCATTTCCAAGACAGCAGGAAAGAGAACAGCAGCCCCTGACCCACAGGAGCCGGGCCCTGGTGCTCCATTGAACATAAACGATGTCACAGAACACTCTGACCGTGATGGGTCAAGACAAGAACAAGTCCCTCAGTGCTCACGTCTGAGCACAAGCATGCACACTGTCCAGGCCACAACAGCCCCAACAGTCCCCTGAGCGACGGACGCTGCTTTACCACTCGCAGCTTAGCCTGGCTTCCTTCCTCCTGCCTTCTAAAGAAAGATGCCCCATCATAGGACTGTCCCTGCTTCTTGACCACATTCAATCCAGAGCAAAGCCCTGCTTCCTTAAAACCTCCCTCACCAGGCTCAAGTCCCACCACAAGTCCTTTCTCACACCATCCGCTGGGTGTGTGCCTCCCAGTGGTGGGAGTCAAGCCCTGGCAGGCATGTTCCTGCTGGTCTCTGTGGAGAGAGCAGTGGCCTGGGGGGCTGAGAGGAGAGAATGGCCTAAGGTGCATGGCCGAATGGGGTGGGGAGGCAGAGCCCACGTCCAGCAGTCTTGTCCCCCTGGCAGTTGGCATTGGCAGGTCCCAACTCCAGAGACGAGCAGACTCCCAGGTGCAAAGGTCTCTGATGGTCAGTCACCCCAGGCCTTCTGGTCCTCAGAGCTCCAGCCAGAAATGACACACTGTTGATGACGCGCAGATGTGCCTGGCTCTAATGGGGCCTCATGCAGAGCACTCAGTCAAGGAGGCTGGAACTACTTCATCTCTGCTGGACAGAGCCTTCATTTCCCTGCCTGTCTGCTGCCCCATGACCATCCTAGTCCCCGTGCATGAGGCACCAATGGAGGGGATGAAGAAAGCAAGGGGCTGTGTTCAGGGTGAGAGGAGCTCTCTGAGTGGGCCGAGGGATCTCAGGCCAGATCTGTCAGGGAAACAGAACCTGCCTGGCCAGAGGCGGGCCTGGCTCCATTGAGGTGTAACTGACTCTCAATCCACTGCACTCGCTGAAGGCACAAAGCGATGGTTTTGACATGTGTCTGCTCCATGAAATCATCACCACAATCAAAACAATGAGTCTCTACCCCTCGTGTTTTCCCTCAGCCTGCCCTCCTGCCCCCACCTGCCCCTCGCCCTGTCCCCAGGCAACCATTCACGTTCTTTCTGTCCCTATAAATTCACATGTATTGTCTAGCATTTCAGATCGTATAGTATGATCTAATCGCACAGTCTGTCTGGCTTCTCTCATTTGGCCTCATTCCCTGGTGATCCACCTGGATCGGTGTGTATAGTGCAGTTTATTCCTTTTTACTGCTGTGTAGGCTTCCACAGCATGGATGTACTGCCCTCTGAGTTGTTTCCAGTTCTCCTCAGGAGCCCCACTCTTCACCCGGAGGAAACCTCCACCCACAGGACTCTGCTTCTCCCCTTGGCGGCACCGACGGTGCTCCGAGGCAGGTGTCCTAACAGGCAGGCTCCTCTGTGAAGACACACTTTCTGCCCAGATCAGGAGCTGTAGCTAGTAACATCAGTCTAGCATGCCTCACTGGGCCAAGTTTCAGAGACGGTTTTCCACTCAACTCCACTGGTTACAAGAAAAAACATTTGTACTGGGGAAGAGAGAAAGAGATGGTAGGGGGTGTGAGGTGCTAACTAATAATCGTCGGGCGCTCTCTCTGTGCACCACAATTTACATGCTTTCCCTTGGTTTTATCATCTCATTGAACTTTCACACAACTCTGGGGTGGAGGGGTTAAATGAAGGTGTCCAAGGGCATAGAGCTCTGTGGGAGGGCTGGCCCACCCAGGGGCTCCCATGGGCTGTCACCAATGCGAAGGGACCCCGGGAAGAGGGGCGGCTTCCAGTCCCAGGCCTTGCTCCGTGGAGACCATTTCTCAAGTGCAGGAAATCCATACCTCACAGGCAAATAGCTGTCTGAGAGGGACGATCAGCCTATTTGGTACAAATGTGGCTGATACCCAAGGCGTTTTGAGCTGGCCGGGTGGGCAGAGTCTACAGGGGTTTACTGCTGAGGTTCACCTATATTCTTACCCAGCCAGCAGGGCTGTGCCCCCACCTCTGTGACAACAGGGCAATGTAGGGGTTGATGGTATCATGTGGTCTGATCTCAGCTTCCCCTTAGTCTAGAGAAGCCCTGAGAAAGCCTTGTTCTGATGGACAGCTGCAGGCAGCTCCAGGCAGAGCCACCAGGGAGTCCAGAAACTACTGCCTGAGCCCCAGCCCTAAATTCTGACCCACTCGGCCTGGGCATGGCTGCTGACTTGATGTGCCGCTGGCCAGGCATCAAGGAAGCTATGCACTCACTCGTCAGTCATACTCAATGCTCACAGTCCCGTCATTTATTTCACCAGAGCCACTGAGCACTGCCCCATCCAGGTCCGTCTGTCAAGCCGAATCAGACACCTTCCTGCCTGGAAGATGCTCTCATGCTTCTCGCCAGGCAGGAGGCCAAAGCAGACACAAAACCAGTAACAGCCCTATGCACTCAGAGGCGACTGGGGAGCCAGCCACTCTCCTCCTCGCCTCCCCGACCCCACACTGGCACCACCTCGGAGATCAAGTGCATAAGAACAAGAAAAGGATGTCTCTAATTGTTCCTTTTATCCTATTTCCTGTTTATGCCAATTGGTTTACTATCTGGGTGGTTTTTAAATTATGTAATCTATGATATGCAAAAGCAAAATATGTTTCTATATTAAGTCCTGAAATCATGATAAAATGAACACCCATAAACCTATCTCTCAGTATTACGTATGGCTGCGTTTGAATTAATATATTCATTAATTATTAAGCACCATAGAAGCAATTTTCACTCTGGTGTGGGACTTTCATACGATGGCATGTGGGATATGAGATGGCTTGCTTTTGTATTATTGTTTATAGCACGTCCTTCGTGAAAGTAAGATGGAAAAACTGGGAACTTGGGGAAAAGGGAAATGAGAATGTGCAGTCATGGGGTCTTCTGAGAACAGTAAGTAGATACATCAGTAACCAGACCCTTAATAAAGGGATGTTTAAGTGAACGTGTGTGTGGAGGGGCGAGGGACAGTATAATCTAGTATGCTCCTATGACAGAAGATGGCAGCAAGAAGGGACCAGAAGGCAAGGGAGGGAGACATCAAGGTAGACCCTCAGGAGGAGGTATCGCTACATCCTAAAGGAGAAACGGGTAAGGGGACTGGTGCAGTGGGGATGCACCTCAGGGCAGCCTGTGAGCATGGGGGAACCCTGCTCCCATGACATGTGACCTGAGTCACCAGATGAGGGGCCTCAGGGCCTCAAGGGCAGCACCACCCCCACCCCAGAAGGCTCAAACTGGGTACCCCAAGAGGGTCCAGGATCCAGGCACAGGGCCAGAACAGCAGCATCATTTAAACCTTGCCACCTTACAACTGGCAGGAGGGGAGGGCCGGGGCTCATTTCATAGACGAAGAAACCATGTAAGGGCTGCTGAGGGGCAGAGCACTTCTCTGAGCCAGGGAGCTAGTTCCACTAGGCAGGTGAACCAAACAGAACATCTGGGTTCAGCCACTCCCACAGGAGACCAAGAATGAATCCAAACCCTCTGGGTGCTCCAGCACCTCCTGGGTCATAGACAGTGGCTGGAGTCGCAGGTGGCCCGTAAAGGGCTGAGTTTGCAGCAAGCAGTAGGGACGCTGAAGTCACTGGCCAAGCTGAGGGGAGGACAAGCAGAGGCAGAGAGGCTGGCCCACGCCTTGCCCAGAGACCAGGGCTAAGCTCGGCCCAAGTTTCCAGAGAAGGTTTCAGAAGTCCACATCTCTAGAACCATCTACCAGGCAGGCCTGAATAGGTCCTCTGGACTAAGGGGCCCCCTTGGGGCTCTGACCTGGCCATTCACAGGTTCAGCATGCATTCCCCAAGGACACACTATGCTCCAGCCCTGGCCCTGCCCTCACAGAGCCAATGGCCAGAGGGAGAACACTGGAGCCTCTGAGCAGCAACACAGCTAAGGATGGCCAGAGATGCAGCCCTGGGGAGATGCCAAGGGCCTCTTGGAAGGCAGCTCCCTCCTGTGCCCAGTCTGCCCTGCCCACTGTTGTCCAGGGAGACCAGCCTCTCCATGGCTCAGGGTCTCTCCATTCTGGAGCTCATGAGCCAGCTCCAACAGCAGGAAGGCATCCTAGCAAGTGATCTCTCGGCTGATGGACAGTTGCCCCACTAAATGAAACTAAAAAGCCAAAAATGTCGTGAAGGTATCCAGATATCTGAAGAGACACAGTGTTGGTGTGGATTGATCAAGAGCAACCCGCTCACCACCCCCTAACCTTGTCCCCAGGAAGAGCCAAGAAGACATGCCCAACCCAAGGCACTGAGAAATACTTTAGCAAGGAGAATGCCAGCATCTTGGAAAACTGCTGCAGATGCTGTTCTCTGTCAGCTGGGGATGCTGATGAAAGACCCTCCCGATTGGAATCTCACAGATGGGAGTGGCGGAGCTGGCGAGGCAAAGGATGAGAGGCAGCATGCCAGTGCCAGCGGCACCAGGATGTTCTGATGTCGGGGCTTCCAGGCACTGGCAAACCGCTCATGGGGCCGCTAGTACTAAGATCAATAAGCAACGCCAGTGGGTCCTGTTTGACGTGTGTCATGTTGATAAAAATGTAAAAAATATTTTTAAAACTCGGTCTGATGAACAGAAGTCTCCATTAGTGCCTAGCACATAGTAGATGTTCAATAAATACTTGTTTAATAACTCCATTGCCCCTTGCTTAATTCCAGCCTTGACTCAAAAGACCCAAAGCTCCTTGAATGAAGGGGAGGCTGGTCACCTGCGATAACATCACAGGCACACACTGAGAATCTTCCCCACAGAGAAATGTACCCAGACCTTTCTGAAATTATTGAACACTGGTTCTGAGCTAACGTTAATTCCTGGCGGTTCAGCACATCATGACAGTCCTCCACTAGGAGTGAGGGCTTCCTGGAGGTGGAGGCATGTCAGGTCATAAATGGAGCTGTGCCCTGTGTCCACCTCATGGTAGCACACTGGGATCTCAGACGGTAATTTATCTCTACGGTAAATTCCCCAGCTCCTGATGTTCAGTTGACAAAAGCATGCTCAGTAACTGGCAGAAACTCCATGCTGGTTCCCTGACCCACGGCGTGGAGACTTCTGTGGCAGGAGAGCCTAACTGGAAGTCCCTGGAACACTCTCTTCCCTCCAAAATGGTGAATTGCTAGCAATGCTTCATCCCTGGCGACTAAGAAATCACCACCAACCTAGGCGGGAGAACCCCGTTGCCTCCCTATTTAACTTGCCAATTCGGCTTGTGCAGAAGACACAGGGCCTTGAAGAAAGCCAGTGGACTGTTCTGGGTTCAGTCATGTGGATACTCTTGTCACCTGTGCTGTCTCACCTATGACCCCTTTACTGGAGCAAACCTGTTATGATATTCGACACTAGTACAAAGCCATTGATTTGGTAAAAATTCCGCCTGTGTGTGTGTGTTTCCTGCCCCAGTATTTAGTGGAAGCAGGTTGCTTTCCCCGTTAGCCTCAGTTCACTGATTCTGTGCCATAATTTAGTGAGCAGACACCTTGACCTTTCTATCCCAAAGGACCTCATGCTGGTCCAGTGCATCATACTGATAGGTCAAGATACCCTACATGTTTGGACATATGTGTATCACAGTGTGGGACATAAAATCTATGAAAACAGAGGGACCTTCAACATCAGTGAAGGCTCCAGGCAAGCAGCCAGGGTGCCCAGGTGTTTGGAATGTTTGCGGATATCCCCTTGCAAGCAAAAGACATGCTGCTGGACCTTGGTCCCCACACAAGGCCCCCCACTTGCCTGTAGGCCTTGGATATCTGACGCAACATATTTCCCTCTCGGGTGTGCTGCTCCAACACATTTGCTGGGTGACCCCAAAGGTGGCCATGACAAGTGTGTGTGGGGTCCATGACAAATGCAGGCTCTCTGGTCCACCTGCACTAGGAAGGGCTCTGTCACGCACCAATCCCACAGAGCCCAAAGTGCCCACAGCAGACTTGGATGCTGTGAAGAGTCTGCAGCAAGTCCCAGCAGAAGTCCTCCTGGGGCCCTGGGATCTGAGGCACTGTTCTTCCTAGTGGAGACTAGCTATGTCTCTGCTAACAGAGTCTCATTGTGGGACCCTAATGACCCAAGTTTCCCAAGATGGAGTGGGCGTTCTCTTACCATCATCAGGTGTTCTGCACAGGAACAGGCCCAGGAGGCACCAGGAGAAGGTGGCTTCCTCCCCCACCCCCCACACCTAGGGCCTCAGGGGGCGTTCCTTATAACCAGTGTCTGAGTTAGAACAAGTGTGAACTGACTTTACAGGTGGCTCTGCAAGGTGTTTTTATGCAGCCAGGAGTTGACTGCTGTGCATTCAGAGCCCCTCCCAAGGGTGGACAGTGGGAAGGGAGAGCCTCTGAGAGGCACATCTGAACATCCCTTTGGTGTGCATGGAGAGGGCTGAGGGGTCTCAGAACCTATGGGGACCTGAGGGCAGCCATGGGAGCTGGGGACAGGAGGTGCGGGAGAAGCCTCTCCAAGCAGGAGGGGAAAGTGAAGACAGCCTGTCCTGTGAGAATATTTTCCCAAAGGCCCTCACTCCCAAGAGGCTCCCAGGCAGTGGGTGGACATAGCAACTGCCTGGAGATGTCCAGTGGCCTCTACCCCAGCCTCACTCTGCCTGCTCTGTGAGCTCCTGAGGCCAGCTGGGGCATCTCAGATTCCACCTGGCCAACTTCCCCTCACCTGGATGACCTGCTGCCAGCACTGCTATAGGTGGGGAACAGCCAACGTCCTGGGCTCACCACCGTACAATACACATTTTCTAACAAGACCCTTATACTAACTCTGAAACGTGGGGAATTATCGCCTGCTTTTCAAATAGGAAAACAAAGACCAAAGTGACTAAGTGATTGTCCCAAGATTGTACAGCTTGTCAGGGACAGAACCAGAATTCAAAGAGAGTTTGTGCGCTGGAACCAAAGCTCCGACACCAGTCAGGCTTCCACATTCTTCAAAGGCATCTCCTGCACTCACTAGCACAGGTTTCTGAAAGGCCACATTCTCTTTCTGTCCCTCCCTCTCCTGACATTTGTGTACCTGTAATTGTCCCTGGGGGTGTGAGTTGATTCCCAAGCTACCCTTCTAGGTGGCTGAAAGTCTGAGGGCCGGGCTCCTGCAGGTCCATCCCTGGGTCACCTGGCTTCTGTCTTTCCCCAGAGCTCTCAGAGACAGCGAACTCTGCCCCTGCCCTCCCTCCGGTCTGCACCTCCAGGAGAAGGTGGCTTCACGGCCACATAGAGCAGCTCCTGTCGCCACGGAGCGCTTCCTCCCCTGGCCTGTCCTGCAGAGAGCTGGCAGCACTCCCCGCCTCTCTGTGCAGTCGCTCCTGCAGTCAGAGCCCATCCCCACCCTGCGTTCCACCCACCCTCCCACGTTGCTCAC
The DNA here is from genome assembly GCF_000696425.1 of Galeopterus variegatus. NCBI lineage: Eukaryota > Metazoa > Chordata > Mammalia > Dermoptera > Cynocephalidae > Galeopterus > Galeopterus variegatus. The sequence goes on along the minus strand of NW_007730937.1, from coordinate 120,396 downwards.
CTGGGAAGGTGGAGCCTGGAACCTGCAGCCGGCCACCCCTGTGATAGCGCCCTGGAGCCCACCCACTTTGGGGTCCTTATGGAGGCAGGTGAGGTAGAGGCGTCCCAGCGAAGTGGGTCCCCATAGCCGCTGGTGAGCGAGCCGGAGTTCGGGCCTGGGGAAGGTGCACCGCGCGCCGGAGTCTAACAGCCCCACCCCCGGCTTCCAGGTCCCCGGCCGCCGCCGCTCAAACACCCCTTTCTCCAAATGGTGCCCTATCCCCGCTTTTCCCTCGGGTCCCGTCAGCCCGGGGACCCAACAATAACCACTCCCTGGGCACCTATCGGGCCACGCACCAGCTGCCCTCNGAATACCGCCGAGGGGCCCCCGCGAGTCCTCCGCCCCGGCAGCCCGCCCCGAGCCCAGCCGAGCCCCTGGGCCGATGGAGCCCAGCAGTGTTTTCTGCGAGAAAGCGCGAGCGAACACGCGCCCCGCACGTCTGCGCGTGCACGGCACACCGGCGGCCAGCGCCACCCTGTGCGGCGCGGGTCCCCTTGGCCTGTCCACCGCACCCGAGTCCCGGCGGAGGGGTGGCCTCCTTGCCTGCCTGAGAGCTTTGCTTATCAAGCTTCCAGGACCTCCAGAGCTCGGTCTGCCCAGCCTTCTCATTTCCCTGCTCAGGAAAAGGAGGCCCGGAGAGGCTCAGCCGCGTATCTACACTCACACACGGTGAGGGGCAAGTGTGAGCTAGAACACCCAGGACCTCATTCTTGGTCCAGAACTCCTCTCGCTGCCCTCCCTACCTTTCCAGGTGTGTTCCGCAGGCAAGACATGAGTGGAGAATGGTCAGTCAGGTGCAGGAGAGCAGCATTCTCCTAAGGGGCAAAGAGAGGTCCTGGGGTTTCTGGTGGTGGGGCCTGCCCAGGAAACACATTCCCTCTGACCAGTAGGGCCGCACTATTTTTATGGGCCAAAAACAAACTAAAATTAAATTTTTTTATTTTCATTTAAAATTTTTTTATTTTAATTTATTTCAAAATCAAAATAAAAAACTGAGTGTACTAATAATGACAACAATAATGGATTCAGCCTGGATTATCTTCATCTCTATACAAACACAGATGTAAAATATACTGTTAGATATTTTATTTTTATGCGTGGACCCCTTCCTCTCCAGCCCACCATTTCTGGGATCGGGAGTCCCATGGGGGCTGAGCATCTGCCCAGACTGGCTTTGTACACCCCTGCCTGAGCTTGTGCCCTTTGCCCGCGTCCTGGCCCCTCTTAATACTCTTTCTGGTCGGCTACACATGTCCAGGGTTGCCTGATAGGGTATGTTTTACCCTCCCACCCAACCCGCCTCTGTTTCTCCCCAGGCCTGTGGAGCAGCCAGGCCAGGGCAGAAAGCCAGGGAAGTAAACATCTATAGCTTGTGGCTCTGAAGGCAGAGGAGGCACCGTGAGACCTTCTGAAAGTCCTGTGAACTCTGGGTGGCATGGAGGATGGGGTGGAGGATGCCACCCAGAGTCCACAACCATGCTAGAAGCATGTACCTGAGGCACACGTGGTGGGAAGAAAGGCCTGGAGTTCAGATCTGGACACCTGGCTGTGCTGCACACCAGTTGTGTAATCTTGGCTGCCCACTCTAAACTGGTGTCTTTAACAGGGGAGAGGAATACTTCCTAGTGGTGGTGCCATGTAAGTGACAAATTAAACCTCAGAGGTGCTCAGCAAAAGTTGGTTCCCTCTTTTTTGAAGGCTTAAAGCACTAAGCCCCCAGGGGAGTCCAGTGACAATACACAAACCTTTGGCCACAGGTTCCATCGTTATGTGGACTCATCGATCTGACTAGTGGACCAGCCCTGGACCACAAGTTTTCAGACTTGAGACATGTCAAATTACCTGGAGGTGGTAAGAGCTGCCAGGCCCACCCAGAGTTTCTGCACAGTCAGTCCGGGTCAAGGCTTGAGAATTTGCATTTTAACTAGTTCCCAAGTGACCCTGATGCTGCTGGCCCTGGGACCACACATGGAGAACCCCAGGTTCAAGAAGTGGGGCCTGGGTCAGCCTCACAGTCTGGCAGATGGGCAGATCCCAGGTGGGAGCATGACCATCATAATGATTCCATTTACCAGGTACCTACTGTGTCCCAACATGATGAGGTCCTTTCCACACTTCTGTGTTTCCACACAGAAACGTTCCCTAGTTAACTAGCAGAAAAGGGATTTCTGGAGGAATATGGAGTAGGTCACAAATCCATAGGCAGGTGGAGGGATGCTGACTTAGTAGACAGGTAGGAATGAGGAAAGCCACAGGAGCCACAGGCTAGATTCCAGCAGAGAGGCTTCCCAGGGTAAGCTGACGCTGACGCCTCCCCTGCAGCTTCACTACTAGATTCTGACCTCCTGCATCCTCTGCCAGTGACCCCTGGGGTCTCTGGGCCTCAAACTGCTCCTGGGGGATACTCAGGTCTCGGGAGCACAGATGAAAGTAGAGGAGATGGGGAAGCTGGGGGTAGGAGCAGAGCAAGAGGGACTTGGAGGCCAGGGAAGGGCCATGGACTGTCCTGAGCAGGGCGCAGAGGAAGCAGACCTTTGAGACCATCCAGGAGGTGTCAGGGGAGAGGGCCAGGAGCTGGAGCAGGGTTGAGGTAGTGGAGGTGGCTGGGAGGGGTGGGACTGAGAGGTGTTTGGGAGGAACGTAGGGGACTCAGAGGGCACCAGAGCAGGGAGCCTGCCCTCACCAAGCTCGCGGCCCAGCAGGAGAGATTGAGGATTGTCACATGTGGACCGTGTGGGGTTGGGGAGCCGGGGAGCCGGCAGCTGCATGGAAAGCAGCACCAGACCTGAGCCAAAGGTGCCTGTGAGCCTCACCCTGTGTCCAGTCCCAGCACAGAGGAGAAGACGATGTGACTTTAGCCTTAGGGGCCTTGGGGTCCCATCTGGCCAATGTACCACATGCACGTTGCCCCAGTCCTCTCACCTCTGTGCTTACTTCCGCGGGACGCCTTGCAGTGGCCTTGCTGTTCTCTGCTCCTGGAATGCTCCTGCCCCCTTGCCCTGGCTGCCCCATGCCATGGCAAGCCCCTGCTCAGTGTCCAGGCTCAGCTCCAGTTCCGCCCCCGAGATGTGGCTCTGCCTGTCCCAGGGAGGGGCTCCTCTGCTTTGGTCCATAAGAATCCACGTGCCCCCACCCCGCACTGACTCAGCTGCCTGTTAAAGGACTGGGGCTCCCTGGGTGCAGGCTGGGCCTGAGTCTGCCGACTGGGGGAGAAGATGGAGGGTGGAGTCCCTGTCCCAAGGCCACAGGGTGGTGAATGCTGATGTCGGAGAGCATTGGGGAGTGGCACTTGCAATTAGCAATCCTGTCTTTAATGAGGCCCCAACCCTGCCACCTGAGGAAGCCACAGAACTCTGAGGTCCTCAGAAAACCTGTTTAGGCGGCCACTGCAGGCACAGGGAAGGCTGGTGCCAGGAGGAGGAAGGGGTGATGTCAGAGAAACACTGGAAGCTTACTCCTATGTCAGTCTTTCGCATGCAGATAGCTGCACATGCCACTCAATCTGGTCAAAAGTGGTGTGGAGGCCTGGAGCATCTCCATCCGACTCCCAGAGGTCTCTGCATGGCCTGGCCCACCAGTCCTGTAGGGACCCCAGCACCACATGCATCAGTTACCACCTCACCACCCGATGGGCAGTGCTGCCTGAGAGGACACCCAAAGTGGCCGGCTGTGCTCCCCAGGCTTGGACACCTCACCTGCCACAATGGGAGGACCCACTCCATTAGCATTCATGCTGTGAATCAGGCCTGCCGTTGGATGTGTGTTCAAGCCAAGCCCTGAATAAACAGGAGCCACATCTGCTCTGTCCTCAGAGGGCTCCCAGTTGAGCCAGGAGGCAAGCATTCTGCAGGGCTCCAGAGGCCTTCTTGGAGAAGGCGACCTGCCCCCACACAGGTGCACAGAGTAACACAGATGTGCACACACATGCAGGACACACACCCTTCCCCAAGCCCCTGCCCTACACATTCAGCATTTCCAGATCTCTAGTAACTGAGGGCTCTGTGCATCCCACACTGATCTGAACGGAGACTCCCAGGTGTCCCTGGATGGAAAGTAGCTGGAATCCCTGCCTCTGAGGGCCTTCTCACCTCCTACCTCAGAAGGGCACATGCTGTAAACTCACTTCTGCTGAGGGACTTGGATGTCTTCCTTCCTGGGCAGGAGGGCACATTTCAGACAGCAGAAGCTATGCCTAGCCCCCAGGTACATGACTCCAGGGTGGAATTGCAGCCTTGGGGTCTTCAGGCAGGAGAGTATGTGAGGAAGGGCCACTGATCCCGTCACATCTCACACAGACACGGTCACTAGTGCCCCAGGGAAAGCTGGGCTGGGCCCCACAGCAGGGATGAGGACACACTTCCCAGAGGGCTGGGAGTCACTGCCCAGGATGGAGGCCATGGCTATGGCTCCCTCAGGCAGGGCTAGCTGCAACCAGGGGGAAGTCGGGGCGTTTTGAGCCCAGAGAAGTAGAGGATTCGGCAACAATATGACCAGCTCAGTGCATTAACAAAGAATCCTCTCCCACCTCTCCCCACCAAGCCTGAAAATATCTCAAAGGAGCCTCTGTACGGCTCTCCGAGGTCATGACTCACGAAGTGTGTTTGGTGCAGGGCAAAGAAAAGCATCCACAGAGTCTCTGGCCGACACCACGGATTATTGCAAAGGGAAAGAAAAGGAAAAGGGATGCAAAGGAAGAAAGGAAGGAAGAATAAAGGAAGAACGAGCCAGCAGAGTCTTTCTCTGGGAACAACGGGGACCTTCTTTTCTGTCTTTGCTGTTGGATGCCCCCAGCAGGGAGCAGAGTGGGGGGAACCTCCCACCCCTGACCTCTGCCTCCATCGCACTGGCCCTGCATCCCCCAGAGAAGTCACTGGAGCTCAGGACCATGGAGGAGGGCCTCCAGGGAACTGGACAAAGCCCTGGGTGGGGAGGGACCTGAGGGCAGGACAGGGCTAAGGAAAGGCTATCTAAGGGACTGAACTGGAGGTGACATGCCTTCCAGGGGTGCTGCTCACTGGGCACACCCCCAAGAAAGGCATGGGGTGGGGAGGTGAGGTCCGCTGGAGCCTGGTGTGCAGGACCCTCTTCCCCGCCTTGGCCCTGCCCATGCCCCTGCTCCTGCCCCTCTTCCCCACCCCTCACTGCAGGTCCCAGGCAGGCTGGGAAGAATTCTCCTATCCTTGCCTCTTTGCTGGGACCACCCCTATACATCTCCCCACCCCCAGCTCCTGAAGCAGAGGCTGATGTGGGACATTTGTGTCACAGCTGGGTGCCACTTTTCTCTGTTCTAGGACACAGCTGACTCTTAGCAGGGGAAGAGGACCCCAAATGAGTGTGGGTGGGGTGAGGACGTCCCTTCCTGAAAGTTTGCCTCAGAGCCAGGTCTGCAAATGACAAGAGGCCAGTGGCTTCAGGACTCTGAGGCAGGTCCTGCATGGGATCCTTCAAGTGTAGGGTCCTTCAGTCTTGGGGGCCATCAGGTATGGGGTGCCTAGAGTGAGGTGTCCCTCAGGCTCAGCATCCATCAGGTGCCAGGGTGAGCTGGCCACACCGGGTGCTGCATCACGGGCACCCTGGGGACGTGGGCCCTGGGGCCTGGCCAGCGCTGACCTTGTGGCCCAAGGCAAGTCATTGACCCTTCTGTGTCTCTGTTTCCTCATCTGTAAAACAGGGCGATCATTGCACCTGCCTCCAGGGCTGCTGTGAGCCTAACTGAGTGAACATGTGTGGAGCCTCGTGTGGGGTGAGTAGCTGTGTCTGGCTGAGACCCTCCTCCAGGGAGGTCCAGGGAGCGAGCTTTGAATGAGTGGTGGACAAGGTCGGCTTTGACACCCAAACTGTGGTGAGTGACCACCTCTGGGGCTAGCCTGTTCCCTTTGCATACCTTTGTATGTTGTGTGTTCATTTTGTTATTGCTTTAATGATAAGTGATACCGACACAGGGAAGTCGGGTCTTCCATGTCAAAGCAGGCTTCTCTGACATGACCCTCTTCCCACCCAAGACTGCCCAGCAGAACCCAGCAACCCCCAGGCATGAGGAGTACTAATAAAATGGTTGCACTAAGCCCTAGGTTTGGGGGAGCTGCCTTCCTCCTATTGTTGAAGTGAGGCCCAGCAGTCAACACAGGCAACAGGAGCAGCATCAACTTGCACAGACTGTGCATCAGCGTCAGCTGCTGTGTCTGCTTCTGCCATGGAATTGTCAGCTGCCACCGCTGCTGGAGGAAGGGGGGATTGCTCATCCGCGGCCTCTGCACCAGCGCATGTGCAGGCTATGGCACAAGAGCGGTGCTGAGTTTGGAACAGTTCCTGGGGGGCTTCATGGGGAAGGGTCCCTCTGAGCGGGGTTCTGGAGGCCGGGAAGAATGAGGGTGGCCATCAGGTGCAGGGCAAGCAGGGCAAAGGCAGCTGAGAAGAAAGGGCTCAACCCGGTGCCAGCAGGGCCCCTGGGAGAGACCAGCGAGCATGGTAGGCTCTCAGCTCACTGGAGAGGAACCAGGGCAGGAGGGCAGCGGGCCTGTGAGCCTGGGGGCCAGGCTGGGCAGAGGAGGGGACGGCTCGGGCCGGAAGGCGCCAGTCTCCAGGGTGATGCTTGTCTCAAAGGGAGAGGCCAGAATAGGCTTTTGTGTGCAACAGATGGGAGGGGGGGTGTTCTCAGGGGAGAAAGGGGTGGAGGGAGGAGATGATGGCAGGAAAGAAAGGGGCCATAAAACATGGCAAAGATGCCCACCTCGCACCCTCACTAGGCAACAAATAGCTTTTATACCAGACCCAGGCAAGGGTCTGCATGCTCTGAATAGGAGCCTGGCTGGGGGGCTCTGGGGCCTGAGAGAAGCACCCCCTTCTGTGTTGAGAAGGCCCTGCCTGTGCCTGTCTGGATGGAGAAGGGCAGGAGCATGTTTGCAGAAGGGCAGCTCGTGAGGGCTGGAGAATACCAGGTGTAGCTGGAGGAAAGAATAGATCAGACGTGGGCCGGCCCGGTGGCGCACTGGATAGTGCGCCGCTTGGGAAGCGCGGCGGCGCTCTCGCCCGAGGGTTTGGATCCCACATACAGACCGGTTCCCGCTCACTGGCTGAGCGAGGCGCGGGAGCGGCACCGAGGGTTGCGATCCCATTGCCGGTCCCCGGTCCGGTATGGGGGCGACACTGAGGGTTGTGATCCATTGCCGGACACGGAAAAAGACAAAAGACAAAAAAAAAAAAAAAGAATAGATCAGACGAAAAGCTGAAGTTCTCTGAGCTGCAGCCACCTCTACCACAGGGGGTCTGCCCAGGTCCCCCTGGGGGGAGGCGTTGGTGCCCAGCCCCGGCCGCGCTTGCTTGTGCTTCCAGATGGGGCTGCCCCGGGGTGGGCAAGGCCCCCTCTGATGGGTGGACAGCAGGAGAGTGGTCCTCCTTTGAGGGGACACTGCAGCCAGGGGCGTCCGTGAACTTGGGGCCTGGCAGTCACACAGACCTGCTTTCTGAAAGGAGGGGCTGAGGAGACTTTGGGGAGGGGATGGGAATCCCTCCAAGATTTCACTCAAATTCCAGCAAAGGGCACAGGGTGGGCTGCACTGTGTGCTGGGCAGCCTTTGTGGGCTGGCATCCCCAGCCTCATCTCCCTTCTAGGGTAGCCTGAGCTGTGCTTCCGGGCAAACAGCTGGCCCTGTCCTGCAGGTGGCTCTGAGGACCCCTGCGCAGGGGACTGGCGGGCCACCCTGCGGCACAGCCCACTCACCATGCCTGCTGCTCTCCTTGCTGCACCTCCACCATGTGGTGATCCCCAAACACCCCACCTGAATAAGTTCTGTCCCCATGGCCCATGCAAGCCAGTGGGATAGATTTTAGGTCCCTGTGCCTGGGAGCCAGGCCAAGACTGCTCTCGGCAATGGGACATACAGAAAGAAATCTGCTCATAACTCAGGCTGTGCCTGGCTTCTGGCCACCACGATTGTGCGCCTGTGTGTGTGTGTGTGTGTGTGTGTGTGTGTGTGTGTGTGTGTGTGTGTGGTGTGTGTGTGTGTGTGTGTGTGTGTGTGTGTGAGCTCAGGCAGAACAAAAAAACTGAGTGAGGGCCCGTCACAAGGAGGATGTTTGAGAGAATTTTGGTGATTCGTCCTCCCGTAGGAAGCAGGAAACAGAGAGGAGATTTAGGGGTTTCTGGACAGTATGCACTTGTGTCTTCATGAATCAATTCTCTCCCACAGAAAACAGAGGTGAGCTGGTCAGTTGTCTAAGACCACACAGCCAAGAAGTGGCAGAACCAGGACTTAAACCAAGGCCAACATGACCCCATAGGCCATACAAAGTGCCAAAGACCAAAAGGAGGGAGATCCAGCCCAGGCATGGGGGCATCACCAGCAAGGAGGAACCCCAAAGGAGGGTTCCACACCAACCCCGCAAAGGAGGAAAGAGCTGCAGAGAGGCCTGCATGTCTTTGCCCACACAGATGTCATTTGGAAGTGAGGTGACAGTAACAGGCCTCAATCCAGCAGGAGGAATTGTTGGCCCTTGCACAGCCAGATGGCAGAGGGAGCTCAGAGCAAGATGGGCCACAGGGGAGGTTTTCTCTGGCCCCTCAACAGCTAGACCCCAACTTCTCCTGGGGTAGGATGGCCCAAATAGTCTGCTCACCAAAGGCCTGCTCCAGGCTGTTTGTCAATGAATTCCTGCCAAGGTGTCAGCTAGTGGCCTTCAGGGCCAGCCCCACTCCCACCTACTCCTCTCATTCCCATCTCATCAGCAGCTGTGGAGTCTCCAGGGAGCAGACTGCACACCTTTCTGGGCACACAGATTCCAGGGGGACCAACTCACCGCAAGAGCCAACCTGGTCATCCCTTCCTGGCCTCTCCCTGCCCCCCTGACCCTGGACAGTAAACCTCTTCCTCAATTCGATCCCCAAACTCCATGTGCCTACCTTACAGCCATCCGTGCATCCAGCAGTGCTGACAGAGGCACCGGCAGTGTGGGGAGGGGGCGGCCTCACAAGAGCAGACACCCAAGGACACTGTCCAGCCTGGGAGGACTTCCCATGAGAACAGGAGTCTACTCGGGCAGTGGGTGTTAGGACCCAGACTTAAGGCCCACATTTATCCCGCTAGACCTCACCTTGAGGATCAGGCTTCATGTTCCAGACCATCTCAGCTCATAGGAGGGCCAGACTCTGAGATCCACAGGGCATTAATAATTCATTCTGGGACATGGTCAGGAAAATTCTCCCTGGTACAGCTGTGAGCCCTCAAGAGCCAGGCATCTCATTTCTCTCCATTTGTTTCATTTCATTTCATTTCATTTGACAGTGTAGAAGCTTAGACTAGAGCCAGGTTACCTAATGAATCCCAGCTCTAACAAATATTTGCTGTGCAACCTGGAGCAAGTTGCTTACCCTCTCTGTGTTCCATTTCCTTACCTGTGAAAGAGGGCTACCAGCAATACCTACCATATAGGGCTGTTGTAAGGATTAAAATAGACAATTGATCTAAAGCATAAGCTTCCTGTGGAATCTAAAAACATAAAACTCATAGTAATAGGGTAGAATAGTGGCTGTCGCATGGAAATGCGGCAATGTCAAAGGGTACAAACTCGTAGTTATAAGATGAGTAAGTTCTGGGTCTAATGTACAGCATGGTGACTATAGTCCATCATACTGGCTTGTGTACTTGAAATGTGCTAACAGGGTGGATCTTCAGTGTTCGCGTCACACACAAAAAAAGGGAACTGTGGGGCAAAGGATGTGTCAATTATCTTGACTGTGGCCATTTCACTGCGTACATGTGCATCAAATCATTACATTGTACACCTTAAATATACACAGTTTTCTTTGTCAAATATACTGTAGTAAAGCTGGGGGGAAATTGCAAGTTACATATATGTTGACTACATTGTTATTTAATTTCCTCTGATCTGTCTTTCTTGAGTCCCCAGCAGTGCTGGCTGCTGCACACCCAGAAAACATCCCTCAATTTGCTCTCTAAGGGCTGAATGACTGACTCCAGGTGAAAGCCACCCACCCAGTCCCTGCACACGGTGGGAACCGCCTTCTAAACCTCTGGAGAGCTCAAGCCATGCTCCCCGCTGAAAGTGCTTTGTTTAGGCTCATTGCGAGTGGCGGCCCCAGGCCAGATTCCTTTTCCTGCTAAGGAAAATTGGCGTCCAGCTGGAGGTGTTTTCTTTTCCTCTCAGTACAGCCTGTTCACTTTGCAGCTCTTGGGGAGGAACATCTTATTTTCTATGTTGGGCACGCTTTTCCGTGAGTACACAGGGTGGCCGTCTGCAGAGCAGAGGGGGAAAGGGCAATAATAACTTGACTTTCTTAGTCTAGTTGTGGTTTAGGTTTTCTCAGCATTTCACCCAACTGAGGACTAAGGACCGGACCCGGACCCGGACACATCATATAGACAGCAGCTGACAGCAGCCCCAAGGTGCTGGACGACCAGCCCTCGTCCCTTCACCCCAGCAGCATGGCCTTGGTGGTCAGAATGGACTAAGCAGCAGCATCCCATTTCCTGGGGTCAGCCTGCTCTGCCCTGACCCACTAGGTCAACCCCAGTTTAGGGCAGTGGGTGGGTACAGCCCTCTATGGCGGGGCAGGTGTCAGGGAAAGCCAAGGTCATCTGGCTCTGAGCTCATCAGCCCTAGGCCCTCACAGCACCTCTGGTCTGTGTCTGCCATGGTGGCAAGGAGCTGTCACATTCTGGCTGGGCATGGGGACTGGGAAGGCTTGGGGTGGGTTGCTGGAAGGAGAGGGAACCAAAGAGCAGCCTCCTCGCTCTGGATCCTGCTTGAACTTTAGCTCTTCTGTGGCCTCACAGGTGGAGACCCAGTAACCCACCCATGAGGGTTCCACTGCCTTTTAGCTTGGAGTGGCTCCTATTGTTTCTGGGCCTGTTGTGTGTTCTGGTGTATTAGCTCTATGCCTGTCTCTTCCCACATATTCTCCATGAGCACTTACTTATACACTGTGGAAAGCACTGTGAGGTTCACCAGAGGAAAATCAAACGAACAGAAAAGCCAGGCCAGGCCCCTGTGAGCAAGGGCTGACAGTCCAGAGAGGGAGACAATCCACCACTTCCTGAGGGCCTACGAACACCTTACTCCTCATGTATACTTTGTCACTTAACCCAAACACTCACCAAGTGGGAAATTTTATTCCCAGTTTACAGAAGAGGAGACCTGGGCACTGGAAGTCTTGGCAGGGTCTGTCTGTGTGATTCCAGGTCTGTGCTCTGCACTTGGCGCTAGCCCAGCTGGGGAGATCCAGCTAGAAGAGGCAAGTGCTTGGGGGAGGTGCTCAGGAGCTCTGCCCACAAGGCCCTGGGAAGGGGGAGCCCAGCAGGGGTGGGGCTGGGGGTGGGGCTCCAGAGCCTGAGTTGAGGGGTGGAGAAGGGGCTGCAGGGGCAGCAAGCTCCTTAGCACTGTTCTGGTTTCCCAGCAGCGTCCCTGTTCCTGGAAATCTAGGCTGGGATGGTCATTCCTGAGCTTTAGGGGAAACACTTTATGTGACCTGTGCTCCATGGAGCCTCACAGAAGGGCCTCCTCCCCCCTCATTTTCAGACCAACACCCAGGAGAGTTAGGGCCAGCAGGACCCCTCATTTGTACTGAACAACCCCTAGTTGTACTGAACAACAGCTAGACGTGCTGGGGGGAGGGTGTGCCCATGCGTATGTGCTTGGAATGAAAGTGCGGGTCCATTTTCCCAGATCCCGATTCTCTGCTCGAGTCATTCCCAGCAACTGCTGCCAACTCAGGGAGCATCATATTATTTTGCACGTGCCCTGGTCCTGGAAGAGCTCTGGGCTGCGTCGGGCACTCCGACTTCCACCAAGGGCAGCCCTGGGCAGGGACCAAATGCTGCCTTCCCCCTCCACTCTCCTCTCCCTGTCCTCCGCGCTCCAGCCGCACTGGCTCCACGCTGTTTCTCCAACGCCCCAGGCCGGTCTCTGCCTCTTGGCCTTTGCATCTGCTGTCCCCTCTGCTGAACGGCCATCCCTCGAATCATTGCAGGGCTGCCTCCTTCTTGTCATTCAGGACCCCGGGACTTCCCTGGCCACAAAGGCCAAGGTCCCCCTCCGTCGTCTTTGTCCTTCTCTATCACAGCACGCTACTTTCCTACACAACACTTAGCATGATCTGAAATTATCACATATATTGTTCTATTCCAAGCATCCAGAAAAGTGTGATTAACACTATAACAAACATCCACTTACCTATCACCTGGATTCCTCAAACTTTTATGTCATTTGCCCTCTTTGCTTCGGAGGTTTTTCTTCAAAGAAATAAAACACGAATACAAATAAATTAAGTCCCCCTCCCACGCACCCCTCCCTAATCTTATCTCCTTCCCTCCCATTCTTTCCCCCTCAGAAGTAAACATATCCTGAACTGGGGTTGATTATTTCCACTCCAGCTTTTATATTTTTACTATATAACCCATCAAAAGATAGGTATAGTATTGTTTTGTAGGTGTTTTAAACTATATATACATTTTTCATCTTTTGATTATAATTCAGCCACTTAACTGTTTTTACTCAATATTTTGTTTTTGAGATTAATTTATGTCGATGATTATAACTCTAGTTAATTTTAGTTTTGGTATTGTATAACATTTCATTGCAGTGATATATCATAATAGGGTCACCCTTCCTCCGACTGATGGAAATTTTGGCTGTTTCTAATCGTTTGCTCTACAAACATTGCTTACGTTATTTCCTTCCATGTGAGATTTTCTCTAGGGAAGGGCCTACGACTGAGATTGCTAATCATGCTTATGTATGTTTTGACTGTGTTAGATGTTGCCAAATTGCTCATCTACATGGTTGTGGCCAATTACAGCGCCAGGAGCGGTGTATCAAAGTCCCTACTGCTCCACAACCTCTGCGGATCTCAGTCCACATGGAATACTTTTAATTTTTGCCTAACCAATGGATGCCATGTGGCATCCTGTTAAAATTTGGGTTTGCAAGATCACTGGTGAGTTGATCATCTTTAGCATGTTTATTAGCCATTCTGCTGTCTGTATTGCAAATATCTACTCACAGTCCGTGGCTTGTTTTCTCTTTCTTCTTGAGTCAGATTTGGTAATTTTACTGCTTCTAAACAATTATCCATGTCATCTAGCTTTTTTAAATTGTTGTTAATCAGGGTATTCTCTCATGAATTTTTGGTTATACGATTTTCCATTGCTTTTGTCTTCTTTTTTAACAAATGTGTCTAAGGTTTGTATTTACCTATAAGAATGGGTTTACCTGCATCTCACAGAGTTTGATAGGTCATCCTTTCACTTTTCTCAGTTCTTAAAACTTCAAAATTTCCATTGTGTTTCTCCTTATCCTTGAGTTTTAGCATCTTTAAAAATTTCTACCTTTTTTTGTCTGAATGTTCAGGGGCACTCATTGGCACTCTCAGTTGCTGAGTTTGGCTTCTCCAAGGTCCACCTCCCCAACCCCCACGGCCTCAGACCCCTGCCCTCACTGGCTTTCATACACTGTGGTCATCCCCTCTCCACGCCCCAGCCCCTGGGCCTGGCCCTCCCTGCCTGGATGGATGCCACCCAACTCAGGTGTGAAGCTGCCTCTTGCCTCCCCAATCCCCTTTCCTGGACTTGAGGACGCTCAGTTAGTTCATGTGTCATCAATATTAGGATGACTATCCACTATAGCAACCACTTCATTTACTTCTCAAAACTTGCTCAGTGGACAGCTGAGGACACAAGGCTGCAATGTTCAGACCTGAGATCCAGTCTGCAGTCATCAGTCTGCTGGCTCTGAAGCCCCCATTACCCCCAACCTCATTCCCTTCTCTATGAAGCAGCAAACAAGAGGGACACCGTCCAGGGCTGCCAGGCTGTAGGTGATGGGACAGCACAGGGAGAATGCCACGTGTGGACTCTCACACTGTCAGCACAGACAGGCCTCACAGACTGTGAGCCTCAATCCTTTCCAGAATGTCCCACATACTCTCTTGGCCTCAGCACTGTGGACTTACACCCTGCATCACTGAATCATACATTCGCTCAGCAGGCACAGTGACCAGCACCCCGCAGGCAGAGGCTGTTCTCTCCCAGACTCATGTTCTAAGCATATAAGCAAAACCTGGGACTTCCATCTCCAGCAATATGGCAGGTCTACTTAATCCAAAATATTTCCCACCACAGAGCATATAGAAATGCTGGATTAAGTACACAAACATGCTTTTAAATGCACACCTGGAAGCACAAGGCATAAGGGACACTCCCAAGAGGCCCGAAACAAAGAGCAACAGAAAACGAGCCAGCAGAATGCAAGAATGAGTGCTGGGGCTGCAGGGTGGGCCCAGTCTCTCAGTCAGAGTGGCAGAAAGAAGAAAGCAGGATGCGTCCTGTAATGGACAGTGCAGGGGGCTCAGACTTCAGCAATACAGAGAACTGCTTCACAAAGTGTAAAAGGAAATCAGAAAGTCATAGCCAGGCTCAGATGTGAGGGAAACATCTCTGGAGCCCAGCAAAGAAACAGACTGCAAGCTAGTGAGCCCGGCTAACAATGGACTCACTGGATTTCCAGGCAGAAGGTGGGATTTTGGTTCCTATATGGTATGGGGTATGAAAAATAGGGCTGGAGCTAGGCTGGCCTCAAGAGAAAGACCATCACTGAAGGATCAGGCAAACTCATTTACTGAATGTCACACAAATGTGTGCATGGCTGAACACACCCTCAGGGGGCCTGCAATTCAGCAGAGTCTCTGTGGGGAGATGGCAGAGTCCATTAACAGCAGGGCAGGGCCCCACAGGCCAATGCATTTTGGGATGGCACCCAGAGATCTAGCAGGGCAGATGTCTGATTCCAGCCCTGAAGCTGCAGGATTAAATGCCCCGGCCCCCTCCCTGGCACGCACTCAGAGGCTGGTATGTAAGAGCAGCACAACATGGCAGATCCCCTGCCACAGTCCTCTCCTGCCCATGCAGCATTCGTGGTGTGTGTGGGGGGTCCCAGCATGCCAGTTGCCCAGGATGACTGCCCAAACACTGGGCCACCAGTCCTGGACAGTTTAATGCTTCCTTCTCACTAAGAAATTTCCAGGAGCAAAGATGGATATAAATTCTCAGATATCACATTACAATGAAACTGCAGAACATCAAGGAGAGACAAACTTGAAACCTGCTAGAGGACGACAGATGATCATGGGTTCTGGGAGGAAGGTGACGAGTTCGATTCTGGGACATGCTAGGTGTAAGGTACTTTAGACATCCCAGCAACAGCATCACAGGGGCAGTCAGATATCCCAGTTGGAAGTTCTAGCCCAAGGTCTGAGTTGGAAATGTAAAGTTGAGTGTAGATCCTTCAGCAATGCAGCAGGAAGAAGAGCTTTGGTTCAAATTTGATCCTATCCCTTCCAAGCTGTGAAGCCTCACATAAAGCACTTGTTCACTCTGAACCTCAGTTTTCTCATCTGTAAATTGGGATGGTAATGCTTCCTTAGTTGTTAGAAAGATGAAATGCCTATGAAGTGCCTGGCACTATTAACATTAACAAATTGCTTTTAGGATCAGTCTCATAAGTTATGGTATTTCATCCAATGGAAAATTATGCAGCCATTAAGAGGAATGAGGAAATTCCAAACACTAGATATGGATTGATCTTTAAAACACACACTGTTGAGTGAAAAAGCAGAGTGCTACTGAGCGTGAAGAGTGTGTGCCCATGCGTTCCTAGACACACACGGACTCTGGGCACTCGCACCCGGAATCGGAGCAGTGGGTACTGGGGGGCGGTAGAGGGGAACTCCCTCTTCGTGTGTGCCCCTTGGTACCTTTGGAATTTTGTACTATTTGCAAGAACAGTGTTACCTACACAAAAACTTAACTCACAGGAGTCTTTCCTCCAGAGCAAGCCTTCCTGAGAGAAGGAGGGATGAGGGGCTTTGCTGCAGATACCTGTGGCAGGGATGTGAGGTGGGGGAGTTGATGGACTAAGAGCAAATCAGCAGTCCCAGCTCGCTCCCGAAGCATCTAGAAAGTGGGGCAGTTAGACCCCGAGCCCTTCAGATAAGCCAAGGACGGCCCCCATCCACCCTCTAGACTCCGCTCTCAGCTCCTTGCACCCATTCTCCTGATGCACACGCCAAGGGCTGGCCTCTGTCCGAGCACCCTC
This sequence comes from Galeopterus variegatus, assembly GCF_000696425.1. Lineage (NCBI taxonomy): Eukaryota > Metazoa > Chordata > Mammalia > Dermoptera > Cynocephalidae > Galeopterus > Galeopterus variegatus. The sequence continues at coordinate 104,250 of NW_007730937.1, read as the reverse complement.
ACTTTGCCGAGCGGGCGCAGCCGGGGAGCAACTGGAAAGATCTGGACAAGGAGGAGTCCGGCTCGTTTCTCTCTTCTTTCCTTCTGCTACTCCAAGTAAATATTTGTTGTACATTGTCATTATCCCATCTGTGTTTTTCATTTTCTTGCCTCTCTGTACACTAGTTTGGAACATTCTATGTGCCCCCACACCCCCTTTTTCATCTGTATCCTAAGTCTTCCCTCGAGGAGTAATTTGATTTTCAGCAGTGTCTTTTCTGTTCCTTGTTCATCTTTTTCTTGTGTGCTCTTCAGATGCAGGGAGTTAAGTTATTGATACTTCTCAGTTCAAGGGCACAGATTAGCATCTGTATGGCAAGAACAGTCTTATTTTGTTTCTTATTTTTAATTATTTTAATTTAA
>NW_007730937.1:100937-102581 GCF_000696425.1 Galeopterus variegatus | reverse complement strand
TCTCCCAAGTTTTATGTATTAGAGACTTGGCCCCCACTGTGACTGTTAAGAGGGTGGAAATCCTATTAAAGTAATTGAAAGGTGGGGCCTTGAAGAGGTGATTGGATTGTAGGACTGTGCAGTAGTGAATGGATTAACAATGGTGGTCAGGGGCGTGGTTCTGAGGGCTTTAAAAGAAGAGGAGAGTCTGTCTTTTGCTGTCTCTCTCTCTCTCTGCTTCCAACATCTTGCAATGTGAGACCCCTGGGTCACTGTCGCCACCACCAGATGGACTTCAGACTTCTCAGCCTCAGAAACTGTAAGCAATAAATTTCATTTTCTTTATAAATCACCCAGTTCTGTGTACTATGTTATAAGCAAGAAAAACAGACTAATACAGTATATATTACTCGATATATATATCGAGTAATATTGAGTAATATATATCAAGTTTATTGAGTTTTACTGAAATACAATTCATAACCATGCAATTAGCCCCTCCCCCCTTTTTTAAAAAAAGATGACCGGTAAGGGGATCTTAACCCTTGGCTTGGTGTTGTCAGCACCACGCTCTCCCAGTGAGCAAACCGGCCATCCCTATATGGGATCCGAACCCCTGGCCTTGGTGTTATTAGGACCACACTCTCCTGAGTGAGCCATGGGCCGGCCCTCAATTAGCCCCTTTAAGGTTTACAATTCAGTGGTTTTTAGTGTATTCACAGAATTANGTCTTTTCTGTTCCTTGTTCATCTTTTTCTTGTGTGCTCTTCAGATGCAGGGAGTTAAGTTTTTGATACTTCTCAGTTCAAGGGCACAGATTAGCATCTGTATGGCAAGAACAGTCTTATTTTGTTTCTTATTTTTAATTATTTTAATTTAAATGATTGTAAAGTATTTTATTTTAAAATATTTTATTTATTCTCAACCCCCCCTCCCCGACGACCTTTCCCTAAATACCTATTCTCCTTCCCTCTGCTCATAGGCAACTCATCTCATGTATCTAAAATATGCTCTTTTTAGGCACATAGTAAAGGTTTGCAGATTTACAAAAATAAATTTGATGAGGGAAAAAGAGATTCAGTACACTAAGAAACTAGTTTAATTTAGCATATTCCCCAATTTTTGACATTGTACATTTGTGCTCTGGAGATGTCATTTACTCTATATTCCTCACTAGCTGGAGAGCTCCTCCATATATAGTATAGGGGTGAAGGAGTGATCAACTCTATTTTTTCTACAGAGGAGGTGAGAGAGTGGGTTATGAAGACCCCCAGGGGAAGAACATTCCAGGCAGAGGAAATCCTGCAGCAAGGGTCCTAGCTTTGGAACATGCCTTGGCTGTAGGGGAGTGAGCTGGGGTGGGTGGCATGAGATGTCAAAGCAGTGTTGTAACAGATCATGTAAGGAATTGTAGGCATTGAGTGGCCTTTGGTCTTTACCTTGAGTGTGACAGAAAGACCTTGGAGGATTTGGACAGGAGCAGTGACATGATCTATGTTGACAGACACAGACACACATGTGTGTATGTATATATGTAGTTTATTCTGTATGTATGTATGGTAGATTGAATTATGTCCCCCCCAAAACTATTGAAGCTTGAATTGTCTCCCAAGTTTTATGTATTAGAGACTTGGCCCCCACTGTGACTGTTAAGAGGGTGGAAAT